>NC_068441.1:54828244-54970744 GCF_023373465.1 Oncorhynchus keta
GTCTGGACGTGGACTGGGTTAGCCTGTCTAGACATGGACTGGGTTAGCCTGCCTAGACATGGACTGGGTTAGTCTGTCTGGATGTGGACTGGGTTAGCCTGTCTAGACATGGACTGGGTTAGCCTGCCTAGACATGGACTGGGTTAGCCTGTCAGGACATGGACTGGGTATTCTGTCTGGGCGGACTGGGTTAGCCTGTCTAGACATGGACTGGGTATTCTGTCTGGACGTGGACTGGATTAGCCTGTCTAGACATGGACTGGGTATTCTGTCTGGGCGGACTGGGTTAGCCTGTCTGGACATGGACTGGGTTAGCCTGTCTAGACATGGACTGGGTATTCTGTCTGGACGTGGACTGGATTAGCCTGTCTAGACATGGACTGGGTTAGCCTGTCTAGACATGGACTGGGTTAGCCTGTCTAGACATGGACTGGGTATTCTGTCTGGACGTGAACTGGATTAGCCTGTCTAGACATGGACTGGGTATTCTGTCTGGACATGGACTGGGTTAGCCTGTCTGGACATGGACTGGGTTAGCCTGTCTAGACATGGACTGGGTTAGCCTGTCTGGACATGGACTGGGTTAGCCTGTCTGGACATGGACTGGGTTAGCCTGTCTAGACATGGACTGGGTTAGCCTGTCTAGACATGGACTGGGTTAGCCTGTCTAGACATGGACTGGGTTAGCCTGTCTGGACATGGACTGGGTTAGCCTGTCTAGACGTGGACTGGGTTAGCCTGTCTAGACATGGACTGGGTTAGCCTGTCTAGACATGGACTGGGTTAGCCTGTCTAGACATGGACTGGGTTAGTCTGTCTGGATGTGGACTGGGTTAGCCTGTCTAGACATGGACTGGGTTAGCCTGCCTAGACATGGACTGGGTTAGCCTGTCTAGACATGGACTGCGTTAGTCTGTCTGGATGTTGACTGGGTTAGCCTGTCTGGACATGGACTGGGTTAGCCTGTCTGGACATGGACTGCGTTAGCCTGTCTAGACATGGACTGGGTATTCTGTCTGGGCGGACTGGGTTAGCCTGTCTAGACATGGACTGGGTTAGCCTGTCTAGACATGGACTGGGTATTCTGTCTGGACGTGGACTGGATTAGCCTGTCTAGACATGGACTGGGTATTCTGTCTGGGCGGACTGGGTTAGCCTGTCTGGACATGGACTGGGTTAGCCTGTCTGGACATGGACTGGGTTAGCCTGTCTGGACATGGACTGGGTTAG
Organism: Oncorhynchus keta; assembly: GCF_023373465.1. Taxonomy (NCBI): domain Eukaryota; kingdom Metazoa; phylum Chordata; class Actinopteri; order Salmoniformes; family Salmonidae; genus Oncorhynchus; species Oncorhynchus keta. The sequence continues at coordinate 54,829,475 of NC_068441.1, forward strand.
CCTGTCTGGACATGGACTGGGTTAGCCTGTCTAGACATGGACTGGGTTAGCCTGTCTGGACATGGACTGGGTTAGCCTGTCTGGACATGGACTGGGTTAGCCTGTCTAGACATGGACTGGGTTAGCCTGTCTAGACATGGACTGGGTTAGCCTGTCTAGACATGGACTGGGTTAGCCTGTCTAGACATGGACTGGGTTAGCCTGTCTGGACATGGACTGGGTTAGCCTGTCTAGACGTGGACTGGGTTAGCCTGTCTAGACATGGACTGGGTTAGCCTGTCTAGACATGGACTGGGTTAGCCTGTCTAGACATGGACTGGGTTAGTCTGTCTGGATGTGGACTGGGTTAGCCTGTCTAGACATGGACTGGGTTAGCCTGCCTAGACATGGACTGGGTTAGTCTGTCTGGATGTGGACTGGGTTAGCCTGTCTAGACATGGACTGGGTTAGCCTGCCTAGACATGGACTGGGTTAGCCTGTCAGGACATGGACTGGGTTGGCCTGTCTTTGTGAGATGCAGAGTAGGTGAACGGATGATCTCTGCATGTGTGGTTTCCACCGTGAAGCATGGAGGAGGTGGTGTGATGGTGCTTTGCTGGTGACAATGTATGTGATATATTTAATTCAATGCACACTTAACCAGCATGGCTACCACAGCATTAGCCATCCCATCAGGTCTGAGCTTAGTGGGACTATCATTTGTTTTCAACAGGACAACTGTAACAGATTTCCTCCTCCTCTCCTGAGGAGGAGTAGCGAGAAGGATCAGAGGACCAATGCGCAGTGTGGTAAATGTCCATAACGTTTATTTAAAAGACATAAACTGAACAATTACAAAACAATAAACGTGAAACGAACGAAACCGAAACAGTACCGTGTGGCAACAAACACTCACACGGAAACAAACACCCACAATTCAACAGTGAAACCCAGACTACCTCAGTATGATTCTCAATCAGAGACAACTAACGACACCTGCCTCTGATTGAGAACCATACTAGGCGGAACTCAAAACCCCAACATAGAAAAACACGCATAGACTGCCCACCCCAACTCACCCCCTGACCATACCAAATAAAGACAAAACAAAGGAAATAAAGGTCAGAACGTGACACCAACACAACTCCAGGCTTTGTAAGGGCTATTTGACCAATAAGGGGAGTGATGGTGTGCTGCATCAGATGACCTGGCCTCCACAATCACCTGAACCCAACCTGATTGAGATGGTTTGGGATGAGTTGGACTGCAGGGTGAAGGAAAAGCTGCCAAAAAGTGCTCAGCATATGTGGGAACTCCTTCAAGACTGTTGGAAAAGCATTCCAGGTGAAGCTGGTTGAGAGAATGCCAAGAGTGTGCAAAGCTGCCATCAAGGCAAAAGGTTGCTACTTTGAAGAATCTCAAATATAAAATATATTTTGGTTTGTTTAACACTATTTTGGTTACTACATGATTCCATAAGTGTTCATTTATAGTGTTGATGTACAATGTAGAAAACAGTAAAACAAATAAAGAAAGAAAAACCCTTGAATGTGTAGGTGTGTCCAAACTTTTGACTGGTACTGTATGTACAAATGGAATGTAGGTCTACGTAATTTATGTACAAATGGAATGTAGGGATATTTAGCTGCGTTCGTTTGTTCCTGCTTTGCTCAGAAAAACGTCTGTTGTTCACAGCAGCATCTCTGTCAGGTCAGTGTGTGGGCTGTTCTGAAACTCTCTGTTCGTGTTCCTCTCCTCTTTCTCGGTCTCTCTGTTCCTCTCCTCTTTCTCGGTCTCTCTGTTCCTCTCCTCTTTCTCGGTCTCTCTGTTCCTCTCCTCTTTCTCGGTCTCTCTGTTCCTCTCCTCTTTCTCTCTGTTCCTCTCCTCTTTCTCGGTCTCTCTGTTCCTCTCCTCTTTCTCGGTCTCTCTGTTCCTCTCCTCTTTCTCGGTCTCTCTGTTCCTCTCCTCTTTCTCGGTCTCTCTGTTCCTCTCCTCTTTCTCGGTCTCTCTGTTCCTCTCCTCTTTCTCGGTCTCTCTGTTCCTCTCCTCTTTCTCGGTCTCTCTGGTCCTCTCCTCTTTCTCTGTCTCTCTGTTCCTCTCCTCTGCTGTCCTCTCTCCATTCTCTTTGACTCTCTGTTCCCCTTCTCTCTCCTTTACCGTTTCAGATTACAGTAATGAAAGTAAGAAAGTTTTACATTAATCTGACAAGTCTGTTGGTTATATGTCTTATATACAGTATGTATTATGAAGGGGAGGAAAGGATAGCAGAGGAGAGAGGGGAGGAAAGAGGGAAGGAGAGAGGGAGGGAAGAGGGGAGGAAAGAGGGGAGGAAAGAGGGAAGGAGAGAGGGAGGGAAGAGGGAAGGAGATAGGGAGGGAAGAGGAGAGGAAAGAGGGGAGGAAAGAGGAGAGGGGGGAAAGAGGAGAAAAAATACAGTATATATTATGGAAGGGGAGGAAAGAATAGCAGAGGAGAGAGGGGAGGAAAGGATAGCAGAGAAGAGAGGAGAGGAATCTCCCCTCTTTTACTCTCCTCCTCTCCTCCTCTCCTCCCCTTCCCTCCTTAACTCTCCTAATTTCCTCTCCCATCCCCCCCATCCCTCCCTCCCTCCCTCTGCTCTGCCCTCCCCTCTCCTCTCCTCTCCTCTCCTCTCCCCTAGATGACAATGTAGTGTGTTGATTAGGGAGCAGACTGGCGGCGCGGTTAGCCGCTGTGAGTGGCGTATACTGTCTCTCACTGCCTGCCTGCCCAGTGGAGCCGTGGAGAGCAGAGCAAACAGACCAGCTCGTACTGGGACGCAACACTGCCTTGCTGCTAGGTAGCAGCCCACCTCTCTCCTGCCTGTCTCCCTCCCCATCCCTCTCTCCACCTCTCTGCTAGCTCTCTCCCTCCCCATCAATCTCTCCCCCTCTCTCCTGCCTGTCTCCCTCCCCATCCCTCTCTCCCTCCCTCCACCTCTCTCCTGCATGTCTCCCTCCCCATCCCTCTCTCCCTCCCACCACCTCTCTCCTGCCTGTCTCCCTCCCCATCCCTCTCTCCCTCCCTCCACCTCTCTCCTGCCTGTCTCCCTCCCCATCCCTCTCTCCACCTCTCTGCTAGCTCTCTCCCTCCCCATCAATCTCTCCCTCCCCATCCCTCTCTCCACCTCTCTGCTAGCTCTCTCCCTCCCCATCAATCTCTCCCTCCCCATCCCTCTCTCCACCTCTCTGCTAGCTCTCTCCCTCCCCATCAATCTCTCCCCCTCTCTCCTGCCTGTCTCCCTCCCCATCCCTCTCTCCCTCCCTCCACCTCTCTCCTGCCTGTCTCCCTCCCCATCCCTCTCTCCCTCCCACCACCTCTCTCCTGCCTCTCCCCCTCTCTCCTGCCTCTCTCCCTCCCACCACCTCTCTCCTGCCTCTCTCCCTCCCCATCACTCTCTCCCCCTCTCTCCCCCTCTCTCCCGCCTCCCACCATGGATGCTGTTGCTGTTACTGCAGAGCTGTCTGCCTCACAGTCAAACCAAGGGCATCCTCTCTCTAATATAGTTCCTTCGCGCTCCTTCTCTCTCACTCTCTCTGTCTCACTATTTCTCCATCCTCTCGCTCTCCCTCCATGCCGCCTCCCCTCTCTCCCTCTCTCCCTCCCTCCCCATCCCTCTCTCTCTCTCCCTCCCCATCCCTCCCTCTCTCCCTCCCCCTCTCTCTCTCTCCTTCCCTCCCCATCCCTCTCTCCCTCCCTCTCTCTATCCCTCCCCATCCCTCTCTCCCTCCCTCTCTCTCTCCCTCCCCATCTCTCCCTCCCTCCCTCTCTCCCCCTCTCCCCCTCTCTCTCCCTCCTCCCTCTCTCCCTCCCTCTCTCTCCCATGCAGGCAGCAGAGGCCCATAGCTTCCGGTTGTGTTGACAGGGTGAACCCACCACAGGTCAGAACTGTTTTCTTCTACAGACCAAAGGAGAAAACAGAGGAAGAGACAATTGCTGCTTGGTAATGTTGGCGAGTGATGCAGTAGTGATGGAGGCTCCCGAGTGGCGCATCAGTCTAAGGCACTGCATCTCAGTGCTAGAGGCGTCACTACAGACCCTGGTTCGATATCACAACCGGCCGTGATTGGGAATCCCATAGGGCGGCGCACAATTGGCCCAGCGTCATCCGGGTTAGGGTTTGACTGGGGTAGGCCGTCATTGTAAATAGGAATTTGTTCTTAACGGACTTGCCTAGTTAAATAAAGGTTAAAAAAAAAATTAAATGTAGATAGGTGAACAGAATGAGTTGGAGGATTAGAATAGATGAGCTGAGGAGAGGAGAGGAGAGGAGAGGAGAGGAGAGGAGAGGAGAGAGGAGAGGAGAGGAGAGGAGAGGAGAACAGAGGAGAACAGAGGAGAGGAGAGGAGATGAGAGGAGAGGAGAGGAGAGGAGAGGAGAACAGAGGAGAGGAGAGGAGAGAACAGAGGAGAGGAGAGGAGAACAGAGGAGAGGAGAGGAGAGGAGAACAGAGGAGAGGAGAGGAGAGGGAGGAGAGGAGAGGAGAGGAGAGGGAGAACAGAGGAGAGGAGAGGGAGAGGAGAGGAGAGAGGAGAACAGAGGAGAGGAGAGGAGAGAGAGGAGAGGAGAGGAGAGGAGAGGAGAACAGAGGAGAGAGGAGAGGAGAACAGAGGAGAGGAGAGGAGAACAGAGGAGAGGAGAGGAGAGGAGAACAGAGGAGAACAGAGGAGAGGAGAGAGAGGAGAGGAGAGGAGAGGAGAACAGAGGAGAGGGAGAGGAGAGGAGAGGAGAGGAGAGGAGAGGAGAGGAGAACAGAGGAGAGGAGAGGAGAACAGAGGAGAGGAGAGGAGAGGAGAGGAGAGGAGAGGAGAGGAGAGAGAACAGAGGAGAGGAGAGGAGAGGAGAGGAGAGGAGAGGAGAGGAGAGGAGAGGGAGAGGAGACAAGAGGAGAACAGAGGAGAGGAGAGGAGAACAGAGGAGAGAGGAGAGGAGAGGAGAGGAGAGGAGAACAGAGGAGAGGAGAGGAGACAAGAGGAGAACAGAGGAGAGGAGAGGAGAGGAGAGGGAGGAGAGGAGAACAGAGGAGAGGAGAGGAGAACAGAGGAGAGGAGAGGAGACAAGAGAAGAGGAGAACAGAGGAGAGGAGAGGAGAACAGAGGAGAGGAGAGGAGAGGAGAGGAGAGGAGAGAGGAGAGGAGAGAGAGGAGAGGAGAACAGAGGAGAGGAGAACAGAGGAGAGGAGAGGAGAACAGAGGAGAGGAGAGGAGAGGAGAGGAGAGGAGGAGGAGAACAGAGGAGAGGAGAGGAGAGGAGAGGAGAGGAGACAAGAGGAGAACAGAGGAGAGGAGAGGAGAGGAGAGGAGAGGAGAGGAGAGGAGAGGAGAACAGAGGAGAGGAGAGGAGAGGAGAGGAGAGGAGAGGAGAGGAGAGGAGAGGAGTTCACTAGGACCAGAACAGAGGAGAGGAGAACAGAGGAGAACAGAGGAGAGGAGAGGATAAACAGAGGAGGAGAGGAGAGGAGAGGAGAGGAGAGGAGAGGAGAGGAGAGGAGAGGAGAGGAGAACAGAGGAAGGAGAGGAGATTAGATGGAGGGAGAGGAGATGAGGAGAGAGAGACACAGAGGAGACCCAGAGGAGAGGGAGAGGAGAAGACAGAGAGAGGAGAAGAGGAGAGGAGAGGAGAACTGAAGACAGGAGAACTGAAGACAAGAGGAAAACAGAGGAGAGGAGAACAGAACGGAGGAGAACAGAGGAGAACCGAGGAGAACCGAGGAGAGGAGAGGAGAGGAGAGGATGTTATCGTTCACTAAGGACCATTCCTTAGACAAAACGCTGTATTCATCATTCAATATCTACCCAATAATAATGATAAACTACCACAAAACATGTCCAACTCCATAGCGTTCATGCATTTTAATAAGAACTCCTTAACCTGACCTAGATTAGCTATGGTGGGGTTACTATGGAGATGGAGGAAAACACAGCTACTATGACCCAGCCAGCATCCCCGGCCTAGATAAAACAGCTACTCCTACAGCCTAGTTCACACAGCTACTCCTGCCTAGTTCACCTAGCTACTCCTATAGCCTAGTTCACACAGCTACTCCTATAGCCTAGCTCACACAGCTACTCATACAGCCTAGTTCACCCAGCTACTCCTACAGCCTAGTTCACCCAGCTACTCCTACAGCCTAGTTCACCCAGCTACTCCTACAGCCTAGTTCACCCAGCTACTCCTACAGCCTGGATAAAACAGCTACTCCTACAGCCTAGATAAAACAGCTACTCCTACAGCCTAGATAAAACAGCTACTCCTACAGCCTAGTTCACCCAGCTACTCCTACAGCCTGGATAAAACAGCTACTCCTACAGCCTCGTTCACCCAGCTACTCCTACAGCCTAGATAAAACAGCTACTCCTATAGCCTAGTTCACACAGCTACTCCTACAGTCTGGATAAAACAGCTACTCCTATAGCATTGTTCAGACAGCTACTCCTACAGCCTGATAAAACAGCTACTCCTACAGCCAGGATAAAACAGCTACTCCTACAGCCAGGATAAAACAGCTACTCCTACAGCCTAGTTCACACAGCTACTCCTACAGCCTGGATAAAACAGCTACTCCTATAGCCTAGTTCACACAGCTACTCCTACAGCCTGGATAAAACAGCTACTCCTACAGCCTAGTTCACACAGCTACTCCTACAGCCTAGTACACCCAGCTACTCCTACAGCCTGATAAAACAGTTACTCCTACAGCCTAGATAAAACAGCTACTCCTACAGCCTAGATAAAACAGCTACTCCTACAGCCTAGTTCACACAGCTACTCCTACAGCCTGGATAAAACAGCTACTCCTACAGCCTAGTTCACACAGCTACTCCTACAGCCTGGATAAAACAGCTACTCCTACAGCCTAGTTCACACAGCTACTCCTACAGCCTAGTACACCCAGCTACTCCTACAGCCTGATAAAACAGTTACTCCTACAGCCTACATAAAACAGCTACTCCTACAGTCTAGATAAAACAGCTACTCCTACAGTCTAGATAAAACAGCTACTCCTACAGCCTAGATAAAACAGCTACTCCTACAGCCTAGTACACCCAGCTACTCCTACAGCCTGATAAAACAGCTACTCCTACAGCCTAGATAAAACAGCTACTCCTACAGCCTAGTACACCCAGCTACTCCTACAGCCTGATAAAACAGCTACTCATACAGCCAGGATAAAACAGCTACTCCTACAGCCTAGTTCACACAGCTACTCCTACAGCCTGGATAAAACAGCTACTCCTACAGCCTAGTTCACACAGCTACTCCTACAGCCTAGTACACCCAGCTACTCCTACAGCCTGATAAAACAGTTACTCCTACAGCCTACATAAAACAGCTACTCCAACAGCCTAGTTCACACAGCTACTCCTACAGCCTGGATAAAACAGCTACTCCTATAGCATAGTTCACACAGCTACTCCTACTGCCTGGATAAAACAGCTACTCCTACAGCCAAGATAAAACAGCTACTCCTACAGCCTAGATAAAACAGCTACTCCTACAGCCAGGATAAAACAGCTACTCCTACAGCCAGGATAAAACAGCTACTCCTACAGCCAAGATAAAACAGCTACTCCTACAGCCTAGATAAAACAGCTACTCCTACAGCCAGGATAAAACAGCTACTCCTACAGCCAGGATAAAACAGCTACTCCTACAGCCAGGATAAAACAGCTACTCCTACAGCCTAGTTCACACAGCTACTCCTACAGCCAGGATAAAACAGCTACTCCTACAGCCTAGTTCACACAGCTACTCCTACAGCCAGGATAAAACAGCTACTCCTACAGCCTAGTTCACACAGCTACTCATACAGCCAGGATAAAACAGCTACTCCTATAGCCTAGTTCACACAGCTACTCCTACACATACTGCTCCATATTATAGTTACACACCTACAGAAACACATAGCTACCAATCTGAACATGGGAGATATTAAATTGCAGGCCTGTAACATGATCTCCTTAGTTCTATGTCATACAATGATGTCATACAATGAAGTCATACAATGATGTCATACAATTATGCTATTTAACCATACACAGCGCTTGACATGGACTGAAATAGGTGTTGGTAATTATTATTAACCTTTCATACCTGAATACACAAAGACGTTAGCATGTAGCTCAATTTAACCTATATAGAGTATCTTAAATATGTTAGCATATAGCTCTATTTAACCTATATAGAGTATCTTAAATATGTTAGCATATAGCTCTATTTAACCTATATAGAGTATCTTAAATATGTTAGCATGTAGCTCAATTTAACCTATATAGAGGTGCTTAAAGAGGTTAGCATTAAGCTATATTTACAACTAGAGCATTACAACTGTCCCAGAGCATTACAACTGTCCTACAGCATTACAACTGTCCCAGAGCATTACAACTGTCCTACAGCATTACAACTGTCCTACAGCATTACAACTGTCCTACAGCATACTACTGTCCCAGAGCAGTACAACTGTCCTACAGCATTACAACTGTCCCAGAGCATTACAACTGTCCTACAGCATTACAACTGTCCTACAGCATTCTAACTGTCCCAGAGCATTACAACTGTCCTACAGCATTACAACTGTCCCAGAGCATTACAACTGTCCTACAGCATTACAACTGTCCTACAGCATACTACTGTCCCAGAGCATTACAACTGTCCAAGAGCATTACAACTGTCCTACAGCATTACAACTGTCCTACAGCATGACAACTGTCCTAGAACAATACAACTGTCCTACAGCATTACAACTGTCCTACAGCATTACAACTGTCCTACAGCATTACAACTGTCCCAGAGCATTACAACTGTCCTACAGCATTACAACTGTCCTACAGCATTACAACTGTCCTAGAACAATACAACTGTCCTACAGCATTACAACTGTCCTACAGCATTACAACTGTCCCAGAGCATTACAACTGTCCTACAGCATTACAACTGTCCTACAGCATTACAACTGTCCTACAGCATACTACTGTCCCAGAGCATTACAACTGTCCAAGAGCATTACAACTGTCCTACAGCATTACAACTGTCCTACAGCATTACAACTGTCCTACAGCATTACAACTGTCCTACAGCATTACAACTGTCCTACAGCATTACAACTGTCCTAGAACAATACAACTGTCCTACAGCATTACAACTGTCCTACAGCATTACAACTGTCCTACAGCATTACAACTGTCCTACAGCATTACAACTGTCCTACAGCATTACAACTGTCCTACAGCATTACAACTGTCCTAGAACAATACAACTGTCCTACAGCATTACAACTGTCCCAGAGCATTACAACTGTCCCAGAGCATTACAACTGTCCTACAGCATTACAACTGTCCCAGAGCATTACAACTGTCCTACAGCATTACAACGGTCCTACAGCATTACAACTGTCCTACAGCATTACAACTGTCCCAGAGCATTACAACTGTCCTACAGCATTACAACTGTCCTACAGCATTACAACTGTCCCAGAGCATTACAACTGTCCTACAGCATTACAACTGTCCAAGAGCATTACAACTGTTCTAGAACAATACAACTGTCCTACAGCATTACAACTGTCCTACAGCATTACAACTGTCCTACAGCATTACAACTGTCCCAGAGCATTACAACTGTCCTACAGCATTACAACTGTCCCAGAGCATTACAACTGTCCTAGAGCATTACAACTGTCCCAGAGCATTACAACTGTCCTTCAGCATTACAACTGTCCTACAGCATTACAACTGTCCCAGAGCATTACAACTGTCCAAGAGCAGTACGACTGTTCTAGAACAATACAACTGTCCTACAGCATTACAACTGTCCCAGAGCATTACAACTGTCCCAGAGCATTACAACTGTCCCAGAGCATTACAACTGTCCCAGAGCATTACAACTGTCCTACAGCATTACAACTGTCCTACAGCATTACAACTGTCCCAGAGCATTACAACTGTCCCAGAGCATTACAACTGTCCTACAGCATTACAACTGTCCTAGAGCATTACAACTGTCCCAGAGCATTACAACTGTCCTACAGCATTACAACTGTCCCAGAGCATTACAACTGTCCCAGAGCATTACAACTGTCCTAGAGCATTACAACTGTCCTACAGCATTACAACTGTCCTACAGCATTCTAACTGTCCCAGAACATTACAACTGTCCTACAGCATTACAACTGTCCTACAGCATTACAACTGTCCTACAGCATTACAACTGTCCTACAGCATTACAACTGTCCTACAGCATTACAACTGTCCTACAGCATTACAACTGTCCTACAGCATTACAACTGTCCTACAGCATTACAACTGTCCTACAGCATTACAACTACCATGCAATAGGTGGTGAATAAGGATTGGAATTACGGCACAATTAGTCATAAAAAAAACACCAGAACTGATGTAGCATGCAAGGATATATTTTCAGTGAAGAAAAAGCTCAATAGATTTTAAGATACAGTTTTTGGAACAGGAATGTTTTGTTCCAGAGTTCTGACGTTCTAAAGGAACATTCTGGATACAACGTTTATCCATGTTGAGAGAGATCTGTCTATGTTCCCAGATGCCCAGTCAGTGGTACCAGAATACATTCACATTTCCAAACACACACACACGCACCCACACACGCACCCACACACCACCACACACACACACACACACACACCCACACCCACACACACCACACACACACACACACACACACACACACACACCCACACACACACACACACACACACACACACACACACACACACACACACACACACACACACACACACACAAATGTCCCGTCAGTTGTACCAGAACACACGCATCACTTCCTGTTCTGTGTGTCCGTTCTATTCTGGAGGTGAGCTGTTACCCTTGGTGAGGTCACCAGCTGGACTTCTATTTCATATACAGTGTAGTGCACTACTTTTGATGAAACCCCATAGGGCTCTGGTCAAAAGTAGTGCCCTACATAGGAGTGCACTATATATTCTATTTGGGATCTAACCATACAGAAATCTCAGATAGACTTTGAAAGAAATAGAATTCCCTCCGGTTTTCAACCATAAAAACAGACAGTTAAAAATACACATTGCAAAAATAAATACATCTGACTCCTTTTTTCTCCTTCTCTGTTATCCCTGTACTGTGTGTATGTATATATATATATATATATATGTTTGTTTTTTTAAACAGTCAAATAAAAACATCAATCAATCAAACCATGAAGTTAAGAGAGCATGTCACATGACCAAAGGAGGAAGAGGAAGAGTTACCACGACAACACCTCACGTTTAACTCTGTATTCAAGTTGCGTTCTATTCTTCTGTATTTTTCAAACGTATTTCTAAATCTACACTGAACAAAAATATAAAATGCAACATGCAACAATTTCTACAATTTTACTGAGTTACAGTTCATTGTAAGGAAAAACAGGCATTGTAAATAAATGTATTAGGTCCTAATCTATGGATTTCACATGACTGGGGATACAGATATGCATCTGTTGGTCACAGATACCTTAAACATAAAAGGTAGGGGTGTGGATCAGAACCAGTCAGTATCTGGTGTGGATCAGAACACCAGTCAGTATCTGGTGTGGATCAGAACACCAGTCAGTATCTGGTGTGGATCAGAACCAGTCAGTATCTGGTGTGGATCAGAACACCAGTCAGTATCTGGTGTGGATCAGAACCAGTCAGTATCTGGTGTGGATCAGAACACCAGTCAGTATCTGGTGTGGATCAGAACACCAGTCAGTATCTGGTGTGATCAGAACCAGTCAGTATCTGGTGTGGATCAGAACCAGTCAGTATCTGGTGTGGATCAGAACACCAGTCAGTATCTGGTGTGGATCAGAACACCAGTCAGTATCTGGTGTGATCAGAACACCAGTCAGTATCTGATGTGATCAGAAACCAGTCAGTATCTGGTGTGGATCAGAACACCAGTCAGTATCTGGTGTGATCAGAACACCAGTCAGTATCTGGTGTGGATCAGAACACCAGTCAGTATCTGATGTGATCAGAACACCAGTCAGTATCTGGTGTGGATCAGAACACCAATCAGTATCTGGTGTGATCAGAACACCAGTCAGTATCTGGTGTGATCAGAACACCAGTCAGTATCTGGTGTGATCAGAACACCAGTCAGTATCTGGTGTGGATCAGAACACCAGTCAGTATCTGATGTAATCAGAACACCAGTCAGTATCTGGTGTGGATCAGAACCAGTCAGTATCTGGTGTGATCAGAACACCAGTCAGTATCTGGTGTGGATCAGAACCAGTCAGTATCTGGTGTGGATCAGAACCAGTCAGTATCTGGTGTGGATCAGAACCAGTCAGTATCTGGTGTGGATCAGAACCAGTCAGTATCTGGTGTGGATCAGAACACCAGTCAGTATCTGGTGTGGATCAGAACACCAGTCAGTATCTGGTGTGGATCAGAACCAGTCAGTATCTGGTGTGGATCAGAACCAGTCAGTATCTGGTGTGGATCAGAACACCAGTCAGTATCTGGTGTGGATCAGAACACCAGTCAGTATCTGGTGTGGATCAGAACCAGTCAGTATCTGTGTGGATCAGAACCAGTCAGTATCTGGTGTGGATCAGAACACCAGTCAGTATCTGGTGTGGATCAGAACACCAGTCAGTATCTGGTGTGATCAGAACCAGTCAGTAATCTGGTGTGGATCAGAACCAGTCAGTATCTGATGTGGATCAGAACACCAGTCAGTATCTGGTGTGGATCAGAACACCAGTCAGTATCTGGTGTGGATCAGAACCAGTCAGTATCTGGTGTGGATCAGAACCTGTCAGTATCTGGTGTGGATCAGAACACCTGTCAGTATCTGGTGTGGATCAGAACACCAGTCAGTATCTGGTGTGATCAGAACACCAGTCAGTATCTGGTGTGGATCAGAACACCAGTCAGTATCTGGTGTGGATCAGAACACCAGTCAGTATCTGGTGTGGATCAGAACACCAGTCAGTATCTGGTGTGGATCAGAACACCAGTCAGTATCTGGTGTGATCAGAACCAGTCAGTATCTGGTGTGGATCAGACACCAGTCAGTATCTGGTGTGGATCAGAACACCAGTCAGTATCTGGTGTGGATCAGAACACCAGTCAGTATCTGGTGTGATCAGAATACCAGTCAGTATCTGGTGTGGATCAGAACACCAGTCAGTATCTGGTGTGGATCAGAACACCAGTCTGTATCTGGTGTGGATCTGAACACCAGTCAGTATCTGGTGTGGATCAGAACACCAGTCAGTATCTGGTGTGGATCAGAACACCAGTCAGTATCTGGTGTGGATCAGAACCAGTCAGTATCTGATGTGATCAGAACACCAGTCGGTATCTGGTGTGATCAGAACACCAGTCAGTATCTGATGTGATCAGAACACCAGTCAGTATCTGGTGTGGATCAGAACACCAGTCAGTATCTGGTGTGGATCAGAACCAGTCAGTATCTGGTGTGGATCAGAACCAGTCAGTATCTGGTGTGGATCAGAACACCAGTCAGTATCTGGTGTGGATCAGAACCAGTCAGTATCTGGTGTGGATCAGAACCAGTCAGTATCTGGTGTGGATCAGAACACCAGTCAGTATCTGGTGTGGATCAGAACACCAGTCAGTATCTGGTGTGGATCAGAAAACCAGTCAGTATCTGGTGTGGATCAGAACCGGTCAGTATCTGGTGTGGATCAGAACCAGTCAGTATCTGGTGTGGATCAGAACCAGTCAGTATCTGGTGTGGATCAGAACCAGTCAGTATCTGGTGTGGATCAGAACACAGTATCTGGTGTGGATCAGAACACCAATCAGTATCTGGTGTGGATCAGAACGCAATCAGTATCTGGTGTGATCAGAACACCAGTCAGTATCTGGTGTGATCAGAACACCAGTCAGTATCTGTGTGGATCAGAACACCAGTCAGTATCTGATGTGATCAGAACACCAGTCAGTATCTGATGTGATCAGAACACCAGTCAGTATCTGGTGTGGATCAGAACACCAATCAGTATCTGGTGTGATCAGAACACCAGTCAGTATCTGGTGTGATCAGAACACCAGTCAGTATCTGGTGTGGATCAGAACACCAGTCAGTATCTGATGTGATCAGAACACCAGTCAGTATCTGGTGTGGATCAGAACACCAATCAGTATCTGGTGTGATCAGAACACCAGTCAGTATCTGGTGTGATCAGAACACCAGTCAGTATCTGGTGTGATCAGAACACCAGTCAGTATCTGGTGTGGATCAGAACACCAGTCAGTATCTGATGTAATCAGAACACCAGTCAGTATCTGGTGTGGATCAGAACCAGTCAGTATCTGGTGTGATTAGAACACCAGTCAGTATCTGGTGTGGATCAGAACCAGTCAGTATCTGGTGTGGATCAGAACCAGTCAGTATCTGGTGTGGATCAGAACCAGTCAGTATCTGGTGTGGATCAGAACCAGTCAGTATCTGGTGTGGATCAGAACACCAGTCAGTATCTGGTGTGGATCAGAACACCAGTCAGTATCTGGTGTGGATCAGAACCAGTCAGTATCTGGTGTGGATCAGAACCAGTCAGTATCTGGTGTGGATCAGAACACCAGTCAGTATCTGGTGTGGATCAGAACACCAGTCAGTATCTGGTGTGGATCAGAACCAGTCAGTATCTGGTGTGGATCAGAAACCAGTCAGTATCTGGTGTGGATCAGAACACCAGTCAGTATCTGGTGTGGATCAGAACCAGTCAGTATCTGGTGTGGATCAGAACCAGTCAGTATCTGGTGTGGATAAGAACACCAGTCAGTATCTGGTGTGGATCAGAACACCAGTCAGTATCTGGTGTGATCAGAACCAGTCAGTAATCTGGTGTGGATCAGAACCAGTCAGTATCTGATGTGGATCAGAACACCAGTCAGTATCTGATGTGGATCAGAACACCAGTCAGTATCTGGTGTGGATCAGAACACCAGTCAGTATCTGGTGTGGATCAGAACCAGTCAGTATCTGGTGTGGATCAGAACCAGTCAGTATCTGGTGTGGATCAGAACACCTGTCAGTATCTGGTGTGGATCAGAACACCAGTCAGTATCTGGTGTGATCAGAACACCAGTCAGTATCTGGTGTGGATCAGAACACCAGTCAGTATCTGGTGTGGATCAGAACACCAGTCAGTATCTGGTGTGGATCAGAACACCAGTCAGTATCTGGTGTGATCAGAACCAGTCAGTATCTGGTGTGGATCAGAACACCAGTCAGTATCTGGTGTGGATCAGAACACCAGTCAGTATCTGGTGTGGATCAGAACACCAGTCAGTATCTGGTGTGATCAGAACACCAGTCAGTATCTGGTGTGGATCAGAACACCAGTCAGTATCTGGTGTGGATCAGAACACCAGTCAGTATCTGGTGTGGATCAGAACACCAGTCAGTATCTGGTGTGGATCAGAACCAGTCAGTATCTGGTGTGGACCAGAACACCAGTCAGTATCTGGTGTGGATCAGAAAACCAGTCAGTATCTGGTGTGATCAGAAAACCAGTCAGTATCTGATGTGATCAGAACACCAGTCAGTATCTGGTGTGGATCAGAACACCAGTCAGTATCTGGTGTGGATCAGAACACCAGTCAGTATCTGGTGTGATCAGAACCAGTCAGTATCTGGTGTGGATCAGAACACCAGTCAGTATCTGGTGTGGATCAGAACACCAGTCAGTATCTGGTGTGGATCAGAACACCAGTCTGTATCTGGTGTGGATCAGAACACCAGTCAGTATCTGGTGTGGATCAGAACACCAGTCAGTATCTGGTGTGGATCAGAACACCAGTCAGTATCTGGTGTGGATCAGAACCAGTCAGTATCTGATGTGATCAGAACACCAGTCGGCATCTGGTGTGATCAGAACCAGTCAGTATCTGATGTGATCAGAACCAGTCAGTATCTGATGTGATCAGAACACCAGTCAGTATCTGGTGTGGATCAGAACACCAGTCAGTATCTGGTGTGGATCAGAACCAGTCAGTATCTGGTGTGGATCAGAAACCAGTCAGTATCTGGTGTGGATCAGAACCAGTCAGTATCTGGTGTGGATCAGAACCAGTCAGTATCTGGTGTGGATCAGAACACCTGTCAGTATCTGGTGTGGATCAGAACACCAGTCAGTATCTGGTGTGGATCAGAACACCAGTCTGTATCTGGTGTGGATCAGAACACCAGTCAGTATCTGGTGTGGATCAGAACACCAGTCAGTATCTGGTGTGGATCAGAACCAGTCAGTATCTGGTGTGGATCAGAACCAGTCAGTATCTGGTGTGGATCAGAACACAGTATCTGGTGTGGATCAGAACACCAATCAGTATCTGGTGTGGATCAGAACACCAATCAGTATCTGGTGTGATCAGAACACCAGTCAGTATCTGGTGTGATCAGAACACCAGTCAGTATCTGTGTGGATCAGAACACCAGTCAGTATCTGATGTGATCAGAACACCAGTCAGTATCTGATGTGATCAGAACACCAGTCAGTATCTGGTGTGGATCAGAACACCAATCAGTATCTGGTGTGATCAGAACACCAGTCAGTATCTGGTGTGATCAGAACACCAGTCAGTATCTGGTGTGGATCAGAACACCAGTCAGTATCTGATGTGATCAGAACACCAGTCAGTATCTGGTGTGGATCAGAACACCAATCAGTATCTGGTGTGATCAGAACACCAGTCAGTATCTGGTGTGATCAGAACACCAGTCAGTATCTGGTGTGATCAGAACACCAGTCAGTATCTGGTGTGGATCAGAACACCAGTCAGTATCTGATGTAATCAGAACACCAGTCAGTATCTGGTGTGGATCAGAACCAGTCAGTATCTGGTGTGATTAGAACACCAGTCAGTATCTGGTGTGGATCAGAACCAGTCAGTATCTGGTGTGGATCAGAACCAGTCAGTATCTGGTGTGGATCAGAACCAGTCAGTATCTGGTGTGGATCAGAACCAGTCAGTATCTGGTGTGGATCAGAACACCAGTCAGTATCTGGTGTGGATCAGAACACCAGTCAGTATCTGGTGTGGATCAGAACCAGTCAGTATCTGGTGTGGATCAGAACCAGTCAGTATCTGGTGTGGATCAGAACACCAGTCAGTATCTGGTGTGGATCAGAACACCAGTCAGTATCTGGTGTGGATCAGAACAACCAGTCAGTATCTGGTGTGGATCAGAACCAGTCAGTATCTGGTGTGGATAAGAACACCAGTCAGTATCTGGTGTGGATCAGAACACCAGTCAGTATCTGGTGTGATCAGAACCAGTCAGTAATCTGGTGTGGATCAGAACCAGTCAGTATCTGATGTGGATCAGAACACCAGTCAGTATCTGATGTGGATCAGAACACCAGTCAGTATCTGGTGTGGATCAGAACACCAGTCAGTATCTGGTGTGGATCAGAACCAGTCAGTATCTGGTGTGGATCAGAACCAGTCAGTATCTGGTGTGGATCAGAACACCTGTCAGTATCTGGTGTGGATCAGAACACCAGTCAGTATCTGGTGTGATCAGAACACCAGTCAGTATCTGGTGTGGATCAGAACACCAGTCAGTATCTGGTGTGGATCAGAACACCAGTCAGTATCTGGTGTGGATCAGAACACCAGTCAGTATCTGGTGTGATCAGAACCAGTCAGTATCTGGTGTGGATCAGAACACCAGTCAGTATCTGGTGTGGATCAGAACACCAGTCAGTATCTGGTGTGGATCAGAACACCAGTCAGTATCTGGTGTGATCAGAACACCAGTCAGTATCTGGTGTGGATCAGAACACCAGTCAGTATCTGGTGTGGATCAGAACACCAGTCAGTATCTGGTGTGATCAGAACCAGTCAGTATCTGGTGTGGATCAGAACCAGTCAGTATCTGGTGTGGATCAGAACACCAGTCAGTATCTGGTGTGGATCAGAACCAGTCAGTATCTGGTGTGATCAGAAAACCAGTCAGTATCTGATGTGATCAGAACACCAGTCAGTATCTGGTGTGGACCAGAAAACCAGTCAGTATCTGGTGTGGATCAGAAAACCAGTCAGTATCTGGTGTGGATCAGAACCAGTCAGTATCTGGTGTGGATCAGAACACCAGTCAGTATCTGGTGTGGATCAGAACACCAGTCAGTATCTGGTGTGGATCAGAACACCAGTCTGTATCTGGTGTGGATCAGAACACCAGTCAGTATCTGGTGTGGATCAGAACACCAGTCAGTATCTGGTGTGGATCAGAACACCAGTCAGTATCTGGTGTGGATCAGAACCAGTCAGTATCTGATGTGATCAGAACACCAGTCAGGCATCTGGTGTGATCAGAACCAGTCAGTATCTGATGTGATCAGAACCAGTCAGTATCTGATGTGATCAGAACACCAGTCAGTATCTGGTGTGGATCAGAACACCAGTCAGTATCTGGTGTGGATCAGAACCAGTCAGTATCTGGTGTGATCAGAAAACCAGTCAGTATCTGATGTGATCAGAACCAGTCAGTATCTGGTGTGGACCAGAAAACCAGTCAGTATCTGGTGTGGATCAGAAAACCAGTCAGTATCTGGTGTGGATCAGAACCAGTCAGTATCTGGTGTGGATCAGAACCAGTCAGTATCTGGTGTGGATCAGAACACCAGTCAGTATCTGGTGTGACCATTTGCCTCATGCAGCGCAACACATCTCCTTCACATAGAGTTGATCAGGCTGTTGATTGTGGCCTGTGGAATGTTGTCCCCACTCCTCTTCAATGGCTGTGCGACGTTGCTGGATATTGGCGGGAACTGGAACACGCTGTCGTACACGTCGATCCAGAGAATCCCAAACATGCTCAATAGGTGACGTGTCTGGTGAGTACGGAGGCCATGGAAGAACTGGTACATTTTCAGCTTCCAGGAATTGTGTACAGATCCTTGGAACATTGAGCCGCCCGTGCGTTATCATGCTCAAACATGAGGTGATGGCGGTGGATGAATGGCACGACAATGGGCCTCATGATCTCGTCACAGTATCTCTGCGCATTCAAACTGCCATCGATAGTAGCCCAAACCATAACCCCACTGCCACCATGAGGCACTCTGTTAACAACGTTGACATCAGCAAACCGCTCGCTCACACGACGCCATCTACCCGGTACAGTTGAAACCGGGAGTCATTAGTGAAGAGCACACTTCTCAAGCGTGCCAGTGGCCAACAAAGCATTTGCCCACTGAAGTCGGTTACGACACCGAACTGCAATCAGATCAAGACTCTATTGAGGACGACGAGCACACAGATGAGTTTCCCTGAGACGGTTTCTGACAGTTTGTGCAGAAATTCTTTGGTTGTACAAACCCACAGTTTCATCACCTGTCCAGGGCGGCTGGTCTCAGACGATCCTGCAGGTGAAGAAGCAGGATGTGGAGGTCCTGGGCTGGTGTGGTTACATGTGTTCTGCGGTTGTGAGGCCGGTTAGACGTAAAACGATGTTCTCTATTCTCTCAAATGATGTTGGAGGTGGCTTATGGTAGAGAAATGAACATTCAATTTTCTGGCAACAGCTCTGGTGGACATTCCTGCAGTCAGCATGCCAATTGCACGCTCCCTCAAAACTTGAGACATCTGTGGCGTTGTGTTGTGTGACAAAACTGAACATTTAGTGGGCTTTTATGGTCCAAGGTGCACCTGTGTAATGATCATACTGTTTAATCAGCTTCTTGATATGCCACAGCTGTGAGGAGGATAGATCATCTTGGCAAAGGATAAATTCTCACTAACAGGGAAGGAAACAAATTTGTTCACAAAATTTGAGAGAAATAAGTCCGTATTGAACATTTCGGGGATCTACAGAAATTTTGGGGTTCTTCAATTTCTGTTCATAAAACATGTTACCAACACTCTGCATGATGAGTTTAGATTTTTATTAAGCATTAATAGCCTTCTTGGAGACATTCTACATGGTGGGGGGTCACATCTCTTTAAGGTCTTGACCATATTCTACAAGGTGTGGGGGGGTCACATCTCTTTAAGGTCTTGACCATATTCTACAAGGTGTGTGGGGGGGGTCACATCTCTTTAAGGTCTTGACCATATTCTACAAGGTGTGTGGGGGGTCACATCTCTTTAAGGTCTTGACCATATTCTACAAGGTGTGTGGGGGGTCACATCTCTTTAAGGTCTTGACCATATTCTACATGGTGGGGGGGGGGTCACATCTCTTTAAGGTCTTGACCATATTCTACAAGGTGGGGGGGGGGGGGCAACCAGTGAAGAACAAACAGCATTGTAATTACAACCCATATTTATTTTCAATTTGTACATTGTTAAAACACTGTAAATTGTTTTGAAACTTCTGTGAGTGTAATGTTTACTGTTAATTTGTATTGTTTATTTAACTTTTGTATATTATCTACTTCACTTGCTTTGGCAATGTTAACACATGTTGCCCATGCCAATAAAGCCCCTTAAATTGAATTGCATTGAAATTGAGAGAGAGAGAGAGAGACAGAGAGAGACAGAGAGAGAGACACAATGGAGGGGTGATATAAACTACCTCACAGAGAACGAGGCTTCCCCCAGCTGAACCTTATCACACCCACTACACACTGTGGTGTTATCATTCACACAGACCATCTCACTATCACTCATACACAACAGATAATACAAATCTTACCTTGTGGTTGGTTGAGTGGTTGGTTGGTTGGTTGTGTTGTTGGTTGGTTGGTTGTGTTGTTGGGTGGTTGGTTGGTTGGCTGGTTGAGTGGTTGGTTGGTTGGTTGGTTGGTTGGTTGGTTGGTTGAGTGGTTGGTTGGTTGGTTGTGTTGTTGGTTGGTTGGCTGGTTGAGTGGTTGTGTCTGATGATAAATCACCCTCAGTGTGTGTAGTCCTCTAACTCATGATAAAACCCCTAGAAGAAGAGGTGAGAATGATTCACCAGGAACCGTTAGTGAGAACACTCAACCAATGACGATTCACCAGGAACCGTTAGTGAGAACACTCAACCAATGACGATTCACCAGGAACCGTTAGTGAGAACACTCAACCAATGACGATTCACCAGGAACCGTTAGTGAGAACACTCAACCAATGACGATTCACCAGGAACCGTTAGTGAGAACACTCAACCAATGACGATTCACCAGGAACCGTTAGTGAGAACACTCAACCAATGACGATTCACCAGGAACCGTTAGTGAGAACACTCAACCAATGACGATTCACCAGGAACCGTTAGTGAGAACACTCAACCAATGACGATTCACCAGGAACCGTTAGTGAGAACACTCAACCAATGACGATTCACCAGGAACCGTTAGTGAGAACACTCAACCAATGACGATTCACCAGGAACCGTTAGTGAGAACATTCAACCAATGACGATTCACCAGGAACCGTTAGTGAGAACACTCAACCAATGACGATTCACCAGGAACCGTTAGTGAGAACACTCAACCAATGACGATTCACCAGGAACCGTTAGTGAGAACACTCAACCAATGACGATTCACCAGGAACCGTTAGTGAGAACACTCAACCAATGACGATTCACCAGGAACCGTTAGTGAGAACACTCAACCAATGACGATTCACCAGGAACCGTTAGTGAGAACACTCAACCAATGACGATTCACCAGGAACCGTTAGTGAGAACACTCAACCAATGACGATTCACCAGGAACCGTTAGTGAGAACATTCAACCAATGACGATTCACCAGGAACCGTTAGTGAGAACACTCAACCAATGACGATTCACCAGGAACCGTTAGTGAGAACACTCAACCAATGACGATTCACCAGGAACCGTTAGTGAGAACACTCAACCAATGACGATTCACCAGGAACCGTTAGTGAGAACACTCAACCAATGACGATTCACCAGGAACCGTTAGTGAGAACACTCAACCAATGACGATTCACCATGAACCGTTAGTGAGAACACTCAACCAATGACGATTCACCAGGAACCGTTAGTGAGAACACTCAACCAATGACAATTCACCAGGAACTGTTAGTGAGAACATTCAACCAATGACGATTCACCAGGAACCGTTAGTGAGAACACTCAACCAATGACGATTCACCAGGAACCGTTAGTGAGAACACTCAACCAATATGTGGGTGTGTATTAGCATCAACGTTCTACATCAACAACAACAACAAAAATATATGTTTATTTGTTTAAAAGTCTATGATATAGTAATTATAGTAAATAGAGTTGTGCTACTCCAAACAGACAAATGACTACGCCTACAGAAGTCCTCTTCTATGGGAATCTGGTGTTTCTTTGAGGACATTCTTCACTTGCTCTTTGACATAAAACAATTTTTTTTATGTAGTTAATGTTGTGCTCCGTACATTGAAGAGTCTTCATAACTCATCTTTAAAACGTTGAGTCTAACTTGCATATCCCATCCCATCCACGCCCATCCCATCCCATCCACGCCCATCCCATCCCATCCCATCCCATCTCATCCAATCCCATCCATCGCATCCATCCCATCCACACCCATTCCATCTCATCCCATCCTCATCCCATTCCATCCCACCCCATCCACGCCCATCCCATCCCATCCACACCCATTCCATCCCATCCACATCCATCCCATCCCATCCACCCCATCCCATCCCATCCCATCCCATCCCATCCCACCCATTCCATCCACGCCCATCCCATCCCATCCCACCCCATCCACGTCCATCCCACCCCATCCCGCCCATCCCATCCCATCCCATCCCATCCACGTCCATCCCACCCCATCCACGCCCATCCCATCCCATCCATCGTCCATCCCGCCCATCCCATCCCATCCCATCCCACCCCATCCACGTCCATCCCACCCCATCCACGCCCATCCCATCCCATCCACCCCATCCCATCCCATCCCATCCATCCCACCCCATCCACGCCCATCCCATCCCATCCCATCCCATCCCACCCCATCCATCCCATCCCATCCCATCCCATCCATCCCATCCCATCCCATCCACGTCCATCCCATCCACGTCCATCCCATCCCATCCACGTCCATCCCATCCACGCCCATCCCACCCCATCCCATCCCACCCCATCCATCCCATCCCATCCCATCCCATCCCACCCCATCCACGCCCATCCCATCCCATCCACGTCCATCCCATCCCATCCACGTCCATCCCATCCCATCCATGCCCATCCACGCCCATCCCACCCCATCCACGCCCATCCCATCCCATCCACGCCCATCCCATCCCGTCCATCCCATCCACGTCCATCCCATCCCATCCACGCCCATCCACGCCCATCCCATCCACGCCCATCCCATCCACGTCCATCCCATCCACATCCATCCCATCCCATCCCATCCACGCCCATCCCATCCCATCCACGTCCCATCCCATCATCCCACCCCACGCCCATCCCATCCACGTCCATCCACGCCCATCCCATCCCATCCACGCCCATCCCACCCACGCCCATCCCATCCCATCCACATCCCATCCCATCCCATCCACGTCATCCCACCCCATCCACGCCCATCCCATCCCACCCCATCCACGCCCATCCCATCCATCCCATCCCATCCCACCCCATCCACGCCCATCCCATCCCACGCCCATCCCATCCCACCCCATCCACGCCCATCCCATCCCAACCCATCCACGCCCATCCCATCCCACCCCATCCACGCCCATCCCACCCCATCCACGCCCATCCCATCCCATCCCACCCCATCCACGCCCATCCCATCCACGCCCATCCCATCCAATCCCATCCCACCCCATCCACGCCCATCCCATCCCATCCCACGCCCATCCCATCCCACCCCATCCACGCCCATCCCATCCCACCCCATCCACGCCCATCCCATCCACGTCCATCCCATCCACGCCCATCCCATCCCACCCCATCCCGCCCATCCCATCCCATCCCACCCCATCCACGGCCATCCCATCCCGTCCATCCCATCCATCCCATCCCATCCCACCCCATCCACGCCCATCCCATCCCATCCACGCCCATCCACGCCCATCCCATCCCATCCACGCCCATCCCATCCAATCCCACGCTCATCCCATCCCATCCACGCCCATCCACGCCCATCCACACCCATTCCATCCCACCCCATCCACGCCCATCCCATCCCATCCACGCCCATCCCATCCACGCCCATCCCATCCCATCCCATCCAAGCCCATCCCATCCACACCCATCCCATCCCACCCCATCCACGCCCATCCCATCCCATCCACGTCCATCCCATCCCACCCCAACCACGCCCATCCCATCCAATCCAATCCAATCCCATCCCATCCGATCCCCATCTACGCCCATCCCATCCACGCCCATCCCATCCCATCCCATCCCACCCCATCCCATCCAATCCCATCCCCATCCCATCCAATCCCATCCCATCCCATCCACGCCCATCCCATCCAATCCCATCCCATCCATCCCATCCCATCCAATCCCATCCCATCCCATCCATCCAATCCCATCCACGCTCATCCCATCCACGCCCATCCCATCCAATCCCATCCCATCCCATCCCATCCCATCCCATCCCACCCCATCCACGCCCATCCCATCCCATCCCATCCCATCCCACCCCATCCCATCCACGCCCACCCCATCCACGCCCATCCCATCCCATCCCATCCCATCCCATCCACGCCCATCCCATCACATCCCATCCAAGCCCATCCCATCCACGCCCATCCCATCCCATCCCATCCACGTCCATCCCATCCCACCCCAACCACGCCCATCCCATCCAATCCCAATCCAATCCCATCCCATCCGATCCCCATCCCGCCCATCCCATCCACGCCCATCCCATCCCCATCCCACCCCATCCCATCCAATCCCATCCCCATCCCATCCAATCCCATCCCATCCCATCCCATCCACGCCCATCCCATCCAATCCCATCCCATCCCATCCACGCCCATCCCATCCAATCCCATCCCATCCATGCCAATCCCATCCACGCTCATCCCATCCCACGCCCATCCCATCCAATCCCACCCCATCCCACCCCATCCACGCCCATCCCATCCCACCCCATCCACGCCCATCCCATCCCATCCACGCCCATCCCATCCCATCCATCCCATCCCACCCAACCTATCCCATCCACACCCAACCCATCCCACGCCCATCCACGCCAATCCCATCCCATCCCATCCCATCCCATCCCATCCCATCCCATCCCATCCACGCCCATCCCATCCCATCCCATCCAATCCCATCCCATCCCATCCCATCCCATCCCAGCCCATCCCATCCCATCCATCCCATCCACACCCAACCCATCCCATCCACGCCTATCCCATCCCATCCATCCCATCCCATCCCATCCCATCCCATCCCGCCCATCCCATCCCATCCCATCCCACCCCATCCACGCCCATCCCATCCCATCCATCCCATCCACACCCAACCCATCCCATCCAATCCCATCCCATCCACGCCCATCCCATCCACGCCCATCCCATCCACGGCCACTTTAAAAAAAGGGACTATGGGCTCTGGCGTTAAGGCGGCGCTAGTGTCAAACGCAATTTTGTAAAAAACTGGCGCATTTTCCAGCCCTAACGCCAGGTTCAGCAATTTACCTGTCTTATATCACCTCGCTTGGGCCCAGATGGGAGGGGTGGACGTTTTTGAGTGTCTTTAAAAACGTGATCCAAAGGGCTAATTTCAGGCAGCGCTGATAAGGATATTTAAGACCAACCAGAAGCTGGTAACTCAGTTGGTTATGGTATGAATTCTGACAGGGGAAACACAGCCTATCCGGCTGTGATGCACACTACCCATATGAACATGGAACAAGAGGTAGTTAAGGACTGTAGGTAGGTACGGACTGTAGGTAGGAAGGGACTGTACAGACTGTAGGTAGGTATGGACTGTAGGGACTGAAGGGACTGTACAGACTGTTGGTAAGGACTAGGGACTGTAGGTTCGGTAGGGACTGTAGACTCGTAGCACTCACGTCTGTAGACATGAAGTGCTTTGAAAGGTTGGTAATGGCTCACATCAACACCATTATCCCAGAAGCCCTAGACCCACTCCAATTTGCATACCGCCCAAACAGATCCACAGATGATGCAATCTCTATTGCACTCCACACTGCCCTTTTCCACCTGGACAAAAGGAACACTTATGTGAGAATGATATTCATTGACTACAGCTCAGAGTTCAACACCATAGTGCCCTCAAAGCTCATCAATAAGCTAAGGACCCTGGGACTAAACACCTGCCTCTGCAACTGGATCCTGGACATCCTGACAGGCCTCCCCCAGGTGGTGAGGGTAGGTAGCACACATCTGCCACACTGATCCTCAACACTGGAGCTCAACAGGGGTGCGTGCTCAGTCCCCTCCTGTACTCCCTGTTCACATACGACTGCATGGCCAGGCACGACTCCAACACCATCATTAAGTTTGCAGACGACACACCAGTGGTAGGCCTGATCCCCGACAATGACGAGACAACCTATAGGGAGGAGGTCAGCGACCTGGCCGTGTGGTGCTAGAATAACGACCTCTCCCTCAACGTAACCAAGACTAAGGAGATGATTGTGGACTACAGGAAAAGGAGGACCGAGCACACCCCCATTCTCATCGACGGGGCTGTAGTGGAGCAGGTTGAGAGCTTCAAGTCCCTCAGTGTCCACATCAACAACAAACTAACATGGTCCAAACACACCAAGACAGTCGTGAAGAGGGCACGACAAAGCCTATTCCCCCTCATGAAACTAAAAAGATTTGAGTGCTGAGATCCTCAAATGATTCTACAGCTGCAACATCAAGAGCATGGTTGCATCACTGCCTGGTACGGCAATTGCTCGGCCAAAGACCACAAGGCACTACAGAGGGTAGTGTGTACGGCCCAGTACATCACTGTGGCAAAACTTCCTACCATCCGTGACCTCTACACCAGGCGGTGTCAGAGGAAGGCCCTAAACATTTTCAAAGACCCCAGCCACCCCAGTCATAGACTGTTCTCTCTACTACCGCATGGCAAGCGGTACCGGAGTGCCAAGTCTAGGAAAAAATGGCTTGGGGGTAAAAACTTTGAGAAGCCTAAGACTCCTGAACAGGTAATCAAATTGCATTGACTATTTGTCCCCCCCACCAACCAAACACTATTTTACGCTACTGCTACTCTCTGTTCATCATATATGCATAGTCACTTTAACCATATCTACATGTACA
Organism: Oncorhynchus keta; assembly: GCF_023373465.1. Lineage (NCBI taxonomy): Eukaryota > Metazoa > Chordata > Actinopteri > Salmoniformes > Salmonidae > Oncorhynchus > Oncorhynchus keta. Next base: position 54,856,655 of record NC_068441.1, read on the forward strand.
TACTACCTCAATCAGCCTGACTAACCGGTGTCTGTGAGGTCGACACATGCTGTATTTGGCGCGTGACAAAAAAACTTTGATTTGATTTGAAAAAGGTAGGGACTGTAGGTAGATAGGGACTGTAGGTAGATAGGGACTGTAGGTAGATAGGGACTGTAGGTAGATAGGGACTGTACAGACTGTAGGTAGATAGGGACTGTAGGGACTGTACAGACTGTAGGTAGGTAGGGACTGTACAGACTGTAGGTAGGTAGGGAGGTAGGGACTGTACAGACTGTAGGTAGATAGGGACTGTAGGTAGGTAGGGACTGTACAGACTGTAGGTAGGTAGGGACTGTACAGACTGTAGGTAGGTAGGGACTGTAGGTAGATAGGGACTGTAGGTAGATAGGGACTGTAGGTAGATAGGGACTGTAGGTAGATAGGGACTGTAGGTAGATAGGGACTGTAGGTAGATAGGGACTGTAGGGACTGTACAGACTGTAGGTAGATAGGGACAGTAGGTAGGTAGGGACTGTAGGTAGGTAGGGACTGTAGGTAGGTAGGGACTGTACAGACTGTAGGTAGATAGGGACAGTAGGTAGGTAGGGACTGTAGGTAGAGTAGGGACTGTACAGACTGTAGGTAGGGACTGTAGGGACTGTACAGACTGTAGGTAGATAGGGACAGTAGGTAGGTAGGGACTGTAGGTAGGTAGGGACTGTAGGAACTGTACCGACTGTAGAGACTGTAGGTAGGGACTGTAGGGACTGTACAGACTGTAGGTAGGTAGGGACTGTAGGTAGGTAGGGACTGTACAGACTGTAGGTAGATAGGGACTGTAGGTAGGTAGGGACTGTAGGTAGGTAGGGACTGTAGGAACTGTACCGACTGTAGAGACTGTAGGTAGGGACTGTAGGGACTGTACAGACTGTAGGTAGATAGGGACTGTAGGTAGGTAGCGACTGTAGGGACTGAAGGGACTGTAGAGACTGTAGGTAGGGACTGTAGGGACTGTACAGACTGTAGGTAGGTAGGGACTGTAGGTAGGTAGGGACTGTAGGGACTGTAGGGACTGTAGGTAGGTAGAGACTGTAGGTAGGTAAGGACTGTAGGGACAGACTGTAGGTATGGACTGTAGGGACTGTACAGACTGTAGGTAGGGACTGTAGGGACTGTACAGACTGTAGAGACTGTAGGTAGGTAAGGACTGTAGGGACTGTAGGTAGGTCGGGACTGTTGGTAGGTATGGACTGTAGGGACTGTAGGTAGGTAGGAACTGTAGGTAGGTAAGGACTGTAGGGACTGTAGGTAGGTAGGGACTGTTGGTAGGTATGGACTGTAGGGACTGTAGGTAGGTAAGGACTGTAGGGACTGTAGGTAGGTAAGGACTGTGCAGACTGTAGGTCAGAAGGGACTGTATATAGGACTGAATGTGAGTAGGGACTGTACAGACTGTAGGTAGGGACTGTAGGGACTGTAGAGACTGTAGGTAGGGACTCTAGGGACAGTACAAACTGTAGGTAGGGACTGTAGCGACAGTAGGTAGGTAGGGACTGTTGGTAGGTATGGACTATAGGGACTCTAGGTAGGTAGGGACTGTAGGGACTCTAGGGACTCTAGGTAAGTAGGGACTGTAGGGACTGTAGATACGTAGGGACTGTAGGGACTGTAGGTAGGTAGGGACTGTAGGGATTGTAGGTAGGTAGGGACTGTACAGACTGTACGTCAGAAGGGACTGTAGATGGGACTGAAGGTGTGTAGGTACTGTAGGTAGGGACTGTACAGACTAGGTAGGGACTGTAGGGACTGTATGTAGGGACTGTACAAACTGTAGGTAGGGGCTGTGGGGACTGAAGGGGCTGTACAGACTGTAGGGACTGTAGGTAGGTAGGGACTGTTGGTAGGTATGGACTGTAGGGACTGTAGGTAGGTAGGGACTGTAGGTAGGTAGTGACTGTAGGGACTGTAGGTAGGTAGTGACTGTAGGTAGGTAGGGACTGTAGGGAATGTAGGTAGGTAGGGACTGTAGGTAGGGACTGTAGGGAATGTGGGTAGGTAGGGACTGTAGGTAGGTAGGGACTGTAGGGACTGTAGGTAGGTAGGGACTGTAGGGACTGTAGGGAGGTAGGGAGGTAGGGACTGTAGGTAGGTAGGGACTGTAGGGACTGTAGGTAGGTAGGGACTGTAGGGACTGTAGGTAGGTAGGGACAGTAGGGACTGTAGGTAGGTAGGGACTGTAGGGACTGTAGGTAGGTAGGGACAGTAGGGACTGTAGGTAGGTAGGGACTGTAGGGACTGTAGGTAGGTATGGACAGTAGGGACTGTAGGTAGGTAGGGACTGTAGGGACTGTAGGTAGGTATGGACAGTAGGGACTGTAGGTAGGTAGGGACTGTAGGGACTGTAGGTAGGTATGGACAGTAGGGACTGTAGGTAGGTAGGGACTGTAGGTAGGTAGGGACTGTAGGTAGGGAGTGTAGGGACTGTAGGTAGGGAGGGACAGTAGGGACTGTAGGTAGGTATGGACAGTAGGGACTGTAGGTAGGTAGGGACTGTAGGGACTGTAGGTAGGTAGGGACTGTAGGGAGGTAGGTAGGGACTGTAGGGACTGTAGGTAGGGAGTGTAGGGACTGTAGGGAGGTGGGGAGGTAGGGACTGTAGGTAGGTAGGGACAGTAGGGACTGTAGGTAGGTAGGGACTGTAGGGACTGTAGGTAGGTGGGGACTGTAGGGACTGTAGGTAGGTAGGGACAGTAGGGACTGTAGGTAGGTAGGGACTGTAGGGGTAGGTATGGACTGTAGGGACTGTAGGTAGGTAGGGACTGTAGGGACTGTAGGTAGGTAGGGACAGTAGGGACTGTAGGTAGGTAGGGACAGTAGGGACTGTAGGTAGGTAGGGACAGTAGGGACTGTAGGTAGGTATGGACAGTAGGGACTGTAGGTAGGTATGGACAGTAGGGACTGTAGGTAGGTAGGGACAGTAGGGACTGTAGGTAGGTAGGGACAGTAGGGACTGTAGGTAGGTATGGACAGTAGGGACTGTAGGTAGGTAGGGACAGTAGGGACTGAAGGTAGGTAGGGACAGTAGGGACTGTAGGTAGGTAGGGACTGTAGGGACTGTAGGTAGGTAGGGACAGTAGGGACTGTAGGTAGGTAGGGACAGTAGGGACTGTAGGTAGGTAGGGACTGTAGGTAGGTAGGGACTGTAGGGACTGAAGGTAGGTAGGGACAGTAGGGACTGTAGGTAGGTAGGGACAGTAGGGACTGTAGGTAGGTATGGACAGTAGGGACTGAAGGTAGGTAGGGACTGTAGGGACTGTAGGTAGGTAGGGACAGTAGGGACTGTAGGTACTGTGGGGAGCACAAGTATTTGATACACTGCCGATTTTGCAGGGCTGTAATTGTTATCATAGGTACACTTCAACTCTGAGAGACGGAATCTAAAACAAAAATCCAAAAAATCACATTGTATGATTTTTAAGTAATTAATTTGCATTTTATTCCATGACATAAGTATTTGATCACCTACCAACCAGTAAGAATTCCGGCTCTCACAGACCTGTTCGTTTTTCTTTAAGAAGCCCTCCTGTTCTCCACTCATTACCTGTATTAACCTGTTTGAACTCATTACCTGTATAAAGACACCTGTCCACAACTCAATCAAACAGACTCGTGAAGACTGTAGGACTGTAGGTAGGTAGGGACTGTAGATAGGTAGGGACTGTAGGTAGGTAGGGACTCTAGGGATTGTAGGTAGGTAGGGACTGTAGGGACTCTAGGGACTCTAGGTAAGTAGGGACTGTAGGGACTGTAGATAGGTAGGGACTGTAGGGACTGTAGTGACTGTAGGTAGGGACTGTAGGGACTGTAGGGACTGTACAGACTGTAGGTAGGTAGGGACTGTAGGTAGGTAGGGACTGTAGGGACTGTAGGTAGGTAGGGACTGTAGGGACTGTAGATAGGTAGGGACTGTACAGACTGTAGGTCAGAAGGGACTGTAGATGGGACTGAAGGTGTGTAGAGACTGTAAGTAGGTAGGGACTGTAGGGACTGAAGGGACTGTAGAGACTGTATGTAGGGACTGTACAAACTGTAGGTAGGGACTGAAGGGGCTGTACAGACTGTAGGGACTGAAGGGGCTGTACAGACTGTAGGGACTGTAGGTAAGTAGGGACTGTTGGTAGGTATGGACTGTAGGGACTGTAGGTAGGTAGGGACTGTAGTTAGGTAGTGACTGTAGGTAGGCAGGGACTGTAGGGAATGTAGGTAGGGACTGTAGGACTGTAGGTAGGTAGTGACTGTAGGTAGGGACTGTAGGAAGGTAGGGACTGTAGGACTGTAGGTAGGTAGTGACTGTAGGGACTGTAGGTAGGTAGGGACTGTAGGACTGTAGGTAGGTAGGGACTGTAGGACTGTAGGTAGGTAGTGACTGTAGGGACTGTAGGTAGGTAGTGACTGTAGGGACTGTAGGTAGGGACTGTAGGACTGTAGGTAGGTAGTGACTGTAGGGACTGTAGGTAGGTAGTGACTGTAGGGACTGTAGGTAGGTAGTGACTGTAGGGACTGTAGGTAGGTAGTGACTGTAGGACTGTAGGTAGGTAGTGACTGTAGGGACTAGGCAGGTAGGTATCCCTCTGTGGTGTCTAACACACACTCAGGTTGCTCCCCCAGTCCCCCTGCCTCATGTCCCCCAGTCCCATGACCCCCAGTCCCCCTACCCCATGTCCCCCTTTCCCATGTCCCCCAGTCCCCATGTCCCCCTGTCCCATGTCCCCCAGTCCCCATGTCCCCCTGTCCCATGTCCCCCAGTCCCATGTCCCTCAGTCCCCCTGTCGCCCAGTCCCATGTCCCCCTGTCCCCAGTCCCCCTGTCCCCCAGTCCCATGCCCCCCAGTCCCTTGTCCCCCAGTCCCATGCCTCCCAGTCCCATGTCCCCCAGTCCCCCAGTCCCATGTCCCCCAGTTCCCCTGTCCCCCAGTCCCATGTCCCCAGTCCCCCAGTTCCCCTGTCCCCCAGTCCCATGCCCCCAGTCCCATGTCCCCAGTCCCCCAGTCCCATGTCCCCCAGTTCCCCTGTCCCCCAGTCCCCTGTCCCCCAGTCCCCCAGTTCCCCTGTCCCCCAGTCCCATGCCCCCCAGTCCCATGTCCCCCAGTCCCCCAGTCCCATGTCCCCCAGTTCCCTGTCCCCCAGTCCCCTGTCCCCCAGTTCCATGTCCCCCTGTCCCATGCCCAGCTTGGCTCGTTCAAATACTATGTAAAAGTATTTCAAATCCTTCATCTACGCTTCATTGAGCTTGCCTGCCACAATGGAACCAACAGAAGTTTAAAAAAACTCCAAGCCTTGCCCGTCTGGCACTCAAAGAAGAAATCAAACTATTTGAAGGATGTTTGAACCTCTATATGAACCCAGGTGTCTGCATGCTTTGGTTGATAATATCAGGTGAGGTTGGATAATGGCTGTGCTAGCCGTTCTGAGCCGTTCTCTCACTCTACCATTAGCATCACCTAGTAATTTATTCTCAGGGTCTCTTTCCACTCCAGTTGGCGGCAGGATTTTCCATTGTGCTCACAGTGTAAGAAACAGCTAGCTGGGATTTTCCATGTATTTTCTACGACTAGCTACTCCGCTAGTTATTTGTAGAGAAAACACAACTAAGTCGTTCTGAAATGTAGAGTGATAATGTAAAAGAGTAACAACAAAACCCCCCAGAATAAAAAATGAGTCCAAAGTAAGGCACCATATCAACTGAACTGTCTGCAGTTATTCGGTAAAGAGAATTAAACTCCCAGCGTCTGCCCTCTGGGGTCTCTGCAGTTGTTAAATTAAAGATCTACTGGCTGTTTCACCAGAGGATTTCTGGAATTGACTTAAAGGCTAATGGGGAGTTTAAAAGTCTTTCAATTGGCACAGAGCAGAGCCAGGGGAAATCGGTGGTCAGTGGTTTTGTCGGTACACGAGAGTGTTTGTGACGCTCCATTAGTTTCTATCTGTGCTATATGCACATTGTCACTGGTAGAGCCCAGGCAGAGCCCAGGCAGAGCCCAGGTAGAGCCCAGGTAGAGCCCAGGTAGAGCCCAGGTAGAGCCCAGGTAGAGCCCAGGTAGAGCCCAGGTAGAGCCCAGGCAGAGCCCAGGCAGAGCCCAGGTAGAGCCCAGGTAGAGCCCAGGTAGAGCCCAGGTAGAGCCCAGGTAGAGCCCAGGTAGAGCCCAGGCAGAGCCCAGGTAGAGCCCAGGCAGAGCCCAGGTAGAGCCCAGGTAGAGCCCAGGTAGAGCCCAGGTAGAGCCCAGGTAGAGTCCAGGTAGAGCCCAGGTAGAGCCCTAAGGTGGATGAATGAGGATGACTGCAGTTTGACACCTGACTAGGTCTGCACGACAACACAGCACACACAGCCCTTAACGATTACAAGCACACCCATTACATGATGCAACCCCACTATACTTGAAAATATGATGAGTGGTTACTCAGTGACTCAGTATTACTTTTACTGGCCTTTTTTTGCAAACCTGATTCATGTTTTGAAATATTTCCATTCTGTACAAGCTTTTTTTTCACTCTGTCATTTAGTTTACAATTGTGGAGTAACTACAATGTTGTTGATCCATCGTCAGTTTTCTCCCATCACAGCCATTTAAACTCATTGGACTCATGGTGAAATCCCTGAGCGGTTTCCTTCCTCTCCGGCAACTGAGTTAGGGACTGTAGGTAGGTAGGGACTGGGTGTATTGATACACCATCCAAAGTGTATTTAATAACTTCACAATGCTCAAAGGGATATTCAATGTCTACTTTTAAATTTTTTACACATCTACCAATAGGTGCCTTTCTTTGTGAGGTATTGGAAAACCTCCTTGGTCTTTGTGTTTGAAATTCACTGCTCGACTGAGGGACCTTATTTGGCAATTGTATGTTTGGGGTACAGAGATGAGGTAGCCATTCAGAAATCATGTTAAACACTATTATTGCACACAGAGTGAGTCCATACAACTTATTATGTGACTTGTTAAGCAAATGTTTACTCCTGAACATATTCAGGCTTACCATAACAGAGAGGGTTGAATACTGATCGACTCAAGACATTTCAACTTTTCATTTTTATTAAAAACGTTTTTTTATTTTTTATTTTTTTACCATAATTACACTTCAACATTATGGGGTATTGTGTGTAGGCCAGTGAACCCCCCTAAAAAAAAATCTACATTCTACATTTCTTAAATATTTAATACACAACAAAATTAGGTGAAGGAAGTAGGAAGTAATTGAAGTGGATTTAACAAGTGACATCCATAAAGGATCATAGCTTTCACCTGGATTCCCCTGGTGCACGATATCTAACAGTAAGGAAGTCTCAAGGTTTTGCTCGAATGAGGTAGAGATCTCATGACAAGCTGTAGACCACACTATTTACCAAGAGAGATTCATAGCTGTCTATTTACCACCGCAAACAGATGCTGGAACTAACACCGCACTCAACGAGCTGTACACGGCCATAAGCAAACAGGAAACCGCTGGGTCAAATTAAGATCTGATATCTGTAGGAGTTGGCAAGACAGCACAACTGTAGGAGTTGGCAAGACAGCACAACTGTAGGAGTTGAGAAGACAGCACAAACTAATGGGTGGATGTGAAAAGCCATGGACAGAGAGCCTGTCTGTCCGTCCGTCCGTCCGTCCGTCCGTCCGTCTGTCTGTCTGTCTGTCCCGGAATGGCAAGACATGTTCTCTGCTAGATAATAGATACTGTAGAAGACAGAGAGGCTATCCATCTGTCTGTCTGTCTGTCTGTCTGTCCCGGAATGGCAAGACATGTTCTCTGCTAGATAATAGATACTGTAGAAGACAGAGAGGCTATCCATCTGTCTGTCTGTCTGTCTGTCTGTCTGTCTGTCTGTCTGTCTGTCTGTCTGTCTGTCTGTCTGTCTGTCCCAGAATGGCAAGACATGTTCTCTGCTAGATAATAGATACTGTAGAAGACAGAGAGGCTCTATCTAGATGAAATGGTTCCATTACATCCTGTTCAGGTGCTAATGTAATGCAGTAAGTGCCCTTGACAAAGTGAACCTGATCGTGCATCTCAAATTGCACCCTATTCCCTACATAGTGCACTAGGGCCCATAGGGGTTTGATAAGGTGCACTATGTAGGGAATAGGGTACCATTAGAGACGTAGAGTAACCGTATTGAGTTGAATAAATCATGAGTCAACAGGGGACCTCCATTAGGATTCCACAGCATTAGGAGAAGCACTCAGTACGTAACGGTGGTCATGGCATCGTCTGTGTGTGTGTGTGTGTGTGTTTACGTGTCTGCGTGCGTGCGTGCGTGTGTTTGCGTGCGTGCGTGTGTGTGTGTTTACGTGTTTGCGTGTGCGTGTGTTTGCGTGCGTGCGTGTGTGTGTGTGTGTGTTTGCGTGCGTGCGTGCGTGCGTGCGTGTGTGTGTGTGTTTGCGTGCGTGCGTGTTTGCGTGCGTTTGCGTGCGTGCGTGCGTGCGTGCGCACGCACTCAGAGTATGCAATGCCATTAATGTCTTCATCATGTCATGTAATAACTATTTAATAGTTCTGTCAACTGCTTTTAAATGAGCAGCCCCCGGGCCATAGAAGTATAATCTATAGAAGGGGAATAACTCAACATTGGCATTGGTCTTTTCATATCCTTAGTCATTCTATTCCTATATGCCAGACATAGAAATAGAGCCTATAGAAGATACTCAACTAGACAGACATTGGGTGTGGCATTGGTCTTTTCATATCCTTAGTCATTCTATTCCTATATGCCAGACATAGAAATAGAGCCTATAGAAGATACTCAACTAGACAGACATTGGGTGTGGTCAGCGGGGTTTTGTCCTCTCTTGTCATTCTATTAGTATGTGCCAGCTAGGCAGGATCCATTTATAGTGTAATGGGGGGACTGGGGGACATGGGACTGGGGGACTGGGGGACATGGGACTGGGGGACTGGGGGACATGGGACTGGGGGACATGGGACTGGGGGACATGGGACTGGGGGACATGGGACTGGGGGACATGGGGGACTGGGGGACTGGGGGACATGGGACTGGGGGACTGGGACTGGGGGACTGGGGGACATGGGACTGGGGGACTGGGGGACATGGGACATGGGGGACTGGGGGACATGGGGACTGGGGGACATGGGACTGGGGGACATGGGGGACTGGGGGACTGGGGGACATGGGACTGGGGGACATGGGACTGGGGGACATGGGACTGGGGGACTGGGACTGGGGGACATGGGACTGGGGGACAGGACTGGGGGGGGACATGGGGACTGGGGGACATGGGGGACATGGGACTGGGGGGGACTGGGGACATGGGGGGGACATGGGACTGGGGGACATGGGGGGGACATGGGACTGGGGGACTGGGGGACTGGGGGACTGGGGGACATGGGACTGGGGGACTGGGGCTGGGGGGGGGACTGGGGACTGGGGGGGACTGGGGGGGACTGGGGGACTGGGACATGGGATGGGGGACATGGGACTGGGGACTGGGGGACTGGGGGGGACTGGGGGGGGGGGACTGGGGGGGACTGGGGGACTGGGGACTGGGGGACTGGGGGGGACATGGGACTGGGGGGGGGACTGGGGGACATGGGATGGGGGGGACTGGGGACTGGGACTGGGGGGGACTGGGGGACTGGGTGGGGGAAAGGGTTTGGGGGACACTGGGGGACATGGGACTGGGGAAATGTTTGGGGACATGGGGACTGGGGGACTGGGACTGTAAAGGGTCATTCAAGGGTTTTTCTTAATTTTTTTGCTATTTTATATTATATAAGAATATTTTACTGTGCCAAAGTTTTAGGCAGGTGTGTGGAAAAAATGCTGTAAGGTAAGAATGCTTTTTAAAAAAATAGACATGTTAATCGATTATATTTATCAATTAACTAAATGCTAAAGTGAGTGAACAGAAGAACAGTTTGATGTGACCAGCCTTTGCCTTCCAAACAGCATCAATTCTTCTAGGTACACTTGCAAAAGGTCAGGGATTTTGTAAGGCATATAGTCAAGGTGTATGATGAAACACTTACACCAAACAGGGGCTAAAGATCATCTATTCAATATGTAGGTTGAGACACAAATCATTAACAGAAACCAGAACCAGCTGTGTAGCAGGAATAAAACTGGTTGAGGAACAACAGAACCGGCTGTGTAGCAGGAATAAAACTGGTTGAAGAACAACAGAACCAGCTGTGTAGCAGGAATAAAACTGGTTGAGGAACAACAGAACCAGCTGTGTAGCAGGAATAAAACTGGTTGAGGAACAACAGAACCAGCTGTGTAGCAGGAATAAAACTGGTTGAGGAACAACAGAACCAGCTGTGTAGCAGGAATAAAACTGGTTGAGGAACAACAGAACCAGCTGTGTAGCAGGAATAAAACTGGTTGAGGAACAACAGAACCAGCTGTGTAGCAGGAATAAAACTGGTTGAGGAACAACAGAACCAGCTGTGTAGCAGGAATAAAACTGGTTGAGGAACAACAGAACCAGCTGTGTAGCAGGAATAAAACTGGTTGAGGAACAACAGAACCAGCTGAACAACAGAACCAGCAGGAATAAAACTGGTTGAGGAACAACAGAACCAGCTGTGTAGCAGGAATAAAACTGGTTGAGGAACAACAGAACCAGCTGTGAATAAAACTGGTTGAGGAACAACAGAACCAGCAGGAATAAAACTGGTTGAAGAACAACAGAACCAGCTGTGTAGCAGGAATAAAACTGGTTGAGGAACAACAGAACCAGCTGTGTAGCAGGAATAAAACTGGTTGAGGAACCAGCTGTGTAGCGAACAGCCAAACTCAGCTAACAAGGTGGGGTTGCTGAAGACAGTTTCCGGGCAGCCGAGCGGAAATGGAGGAAAACTCGCCTCCCTGCGGACCTGGCATCCTTTCACTCCCTCCTCTCTACATTTTCCTCCTCTGTCTCTGCTGCTAAAGCCACTTTCTACCACTCTAAATTCCAAGCATCTGCCTCTAACCCTAGGAAGCTCTTTGCCACCTTCTCCTCCCTCCTGAACCCCCTCCTCCCTCTCTGCAGATGACTTCGTCAACCATTTTGAAAAGAAGGTCGACGACATCCGATCCTCGTTTGCTAAGTCAAACGACACCGCTGGTTCTGCTCACACTGCTGCTCACCCTGTGCTCTGACCTCTTTCTCCCTCTCTCTCCAGATGAAATCTCGCGTCTTGTGACGGCCGGCCGCCCAACAACCTGCCCGCTTGACCCTATCCCCTCCTCTCTTCTCCAGACCATTTCCGGAGACCTTCTCCCTTACCTCACCTCGCTCATCAACTCATCCCTGACCGCTGGCTACGTCCCTTCCGTCTTCAAGAGAGCGAGAGTTGCACCCCTTCTGAAAAAACTACACTCGATCTCTCCGATGTCAACAACTACAGACCAGTATCCCTTCTTTCTTTTCTCTCCAAAACTCTTGAACGTGCCGTCCTCGGCCAGCTCTCCCGCTATCTCTCTCAGAATGACCTTCTTGATCCAAATCAGTCAGGTTTCAAGACTAGTCATTCAACTGAGACTGCTCTTCTCTGTATCACGGAGGCGCTCCGCACTGCTAAAGCTAACTCTCTCTCCTCTGCTCTCATCCTTCTAGACCTATCGGCTGCCTTCGATACTGTGAACCATCAGATCCTCCTCTCCACCCTCTCCGAGTTGGGCATCTACGGCGCGGCCCACGCTTGGATTGCGTCCTACCTGACAGGTCGCTCCTACCAGGTGGCGTGGCGAGAATCTGTCTCCTCACCACGCGCTCTCACCACTGGTGTCCCCCAGGGCTCTGTTCTAGGCCCTCTCCTATTCTCGCTATACACCAAGTCACTTGGCTCTGTCATAACCTCACATGGTCTCTCCTATCATTGCTATGCAGACGACACACAATTAATCTTCTCCTTTCCCCCTTCTGATGACCAGGTGGCGAATCGCATCTCTGCATGTCTGGCAGACATATCAGTGTGGATGACGGATCACCACCTCAAGCTGAACCTCGGCAAGACGGAGCTGCTCTTCCTCCCGGGAAGGACTGCCCGTTCCATGATCTCGCCATCACGGTTGACAACTCCATTGTGTCCTCCTCCCAGAGCACTAAGGACCTTGGCGTGATCCTGGACAACACCCTGTCGTTCTCAACTAACATCAAGGCGGTGGCCCGTTCCTGTAGGTTCATGCTCTACAACATCCGCAGAGTACGACCCTGCCTCACACAGGAAGCGGTGCAGGTCCTAATCCAGGCACTTGTCATCTCCCGTCTGGATTACTGCAACTCGCTGTTGGCTGGGCTCCCTGCCTGTGCCATTAAACCCCTACAACTCATCCAGAACGCCGCAGCCCGTCTGGTGTTCAACCTTCCCAAGTTCTCTCACGTCACCCCACTCCTCCGCTCTCTCCACTGGCTTCCAGTTGAAGCTCGCATCCGCTACAAGACCATGGTGCTTGCCTACGGAGCTGTGAGGGGAACGGCACCTCAGTACCTCCAGGCTCTGATCAGGCCCTACACCCAAACAAGGGCACTGCGTTCATCCACCTCTGGCCTGCTCGCCTCCCTACCACTGAGGAAGTACAGTTCCCGCTCAGCCCAGTCAAAACTGTTCGCTGCTCTGGCCCCCAATGGTGGAACAAACTCCCTCACGGCGCCAGGACAGCGGAGTCAATCACCACCTTCCGGAGACACCTGAAACCCCACCTCTTTAAGGAATACCTAGGATAGGATAAAGTAATCCTTCTCACCCCCCTTAAAAGATTTAGATGCACTATTGTAAAGTGGCTGTTCCACTGGATGTCATAAGGTGAATGCACCAATTTGTAAGTCGCTCTGGATAAGAGCGTCTGCTAAATGACTTAAATGTCATGTAAATGTATATGACTCTGTGTGGCTCTATATGGCTCTATATGGCTCTATATGGCTCTGTGTGGCTCTGTGTGGCTCTATATGGCTCTGTGTGGCTCTATATGACTCTGTGTGGCTCTATATGGCTCTATATGACTCTGTGTGGCTCTATATGGCTCTGTGTGGCTCTATATGGCTCTATATGACTCTGTGTGGCTCTATATGGCTCTGTGTGGCTCTGTGTGGCTCTATATGGCTCTATATGACTCGGTGTGGCTCTATATGGCTCTGTGTGGCTCTATATGGCTCTATATGACTCTGTGTGGCTCTATATGGCCTCTGTGTGGCTCTATATGGCTCTGTGTGGCTCTGTGTGGCTCTGTTTGGCTCTGTGTGGCTCTATATGGCTCTGTGTGGCTCTATATGGCTCTGTGTGGCTCTGTGTGGCTCTGTTTGGCTCTGTGTGGCTCTGTGTGGCTCTATATGGCTCTATATGGCTCTGTGTGGCTCTATATGGCTCTGTGTGGCTCTATATGGCTCTGTGTGGCTCTATACGGCTCTGTGTGGCTCTGTGTGGCTCTATATGGCTCTGTGTGGCTCTGTTTGGCTCTGTGTGGCTCTATATGGCTCTGTGTGGCTCTATATGGCTCTGTGTGGCTCTGTGTGGCTCTATATGGCTCTGTGTGGCTCTGTGTGGCTCCACTGCCTCACTGTTTCAGACACTGATTCAACATGACGTTATGTGCCTGAGCAGCAGAGCACAGTGATTGTCCGTCGCTTAAACCTGTCCCCCGTAGCAAGAAAGGATGAGAAGATGCAGGCCAAATGTTTAATTCATTTCATCATTTTCCTCAAAAGAACTCTTAGAAGCACTAATGAAGTTCTATTCACTGGTCAAAAGATTCTAAGAACACAGAATGGAACGGTTTTGGTGTTTCATTAGGATCCCCCATTAGCAGCTACTCTTCCTGGGGTTCCACACAGAACACACAATGACATAATACAGAACATCAATAGACAAGAACAGCTCAAGGACAGAACTACATACATTGTTATAAAAAGGCACACGTAGTCCACATATCAATACATACACATAAACTAGGCTGTGTGTATGCCATATACTGTATCTATACCTGTATCATATACCTGTATCATATACTGTATCTATACATATTTATATATGACTCTGGTGTGGGGTTCCTGGGGGGGTTCTGGTGTTTTCTGGTGTTGGGTTACTGAGGGGGTTCTGGTGTGGGGTTACTGGGGGGTTCTGGTGTGGGGTTACTGGGGGTTCTGGTGTGGGGTTACTGGGGGTTCTGGTGTGGGGTTCCTGGGGGTTCTGGTGTTGGATTCCTGTCCCATCCACCACACTACCAGGTGGGTGGTATAGAGGAGATGGACCCACTGGTTGCCCTCAAGGTTACAGAGAGCTGGTAGTCCCATCCACCACACTACCAGGTGGGTGGTATAGAGGAGATGGACCCACTGTTTGCCCTCTAGGTTACAGGGAGCTGGTAGTCCCATCCACCACACTACCAGGTCGGTGGTATAGAGGAGACGGACCCACTGGTTGCCCTCTAGGTTACAGAGAGCTGGTAGTCCCATCCACCAAACTACCAGGTGGGTGGTATAGAGGAGACGGACACACTGGTTGCCCTCTAGGTTACAGAGAGCTGGTAGTCCCATCCACCACACTACCAGGTGGGTGGTATAGAGGAGACGGACCCACTGGTTGCCCTCTAGGTTACAGAGAGCTGGTTGTCCCATCCACCACACTACCAGGTGGGTGGTATAGAGGAGACGGACCCACTGGTTGCCCTCTAGGTTACAGAGAGCTGGTTGTCCCATCCACCACACTACCAGGTGGGTGGTATAGAGGAGACGGGCCCACTGGTTGCCCTCTAGGTTACAGGGAGCTAGCTGGTAGTCCCATCTTACAAACTACCAGGTGTGAAACAGGGAAGGGCCTCAGCGGGTATACTAATTTGGTATAGAGCAGACCTAACATTTTACACCTGGCTAGAAATTCAAAATGACTTGATCTTCACAGAGAAAAATGTCCTCCTGTGGCTTCCTATATCTCCCCACTAGAATCCCAATACTTTAATGAAGACAGCTTTCTCCATCCTGGAGGGGGAAATCAATCATTCCCAGGCCTAGGGACATGTACTAGTCTATGGTGACCTAAATGCCAGAACTGGACAAGAACCTGACACCCTCAGCACACAGGGGGACAAACACCTACCTGGAGGTGACAGCATTCCTTCCCCCATATGCCCCCCTAGGCACAACTATGACAACATAACCAACAAAAATGGGTCACAGCTCCTGCAGCTCTGTCGCACGCTGGGAATATATATAGGTCTTGTAGGTTTTGTAGGTTTTGCGGGGACTCCTATGGTAGGTACACCCCTAGCTCATCTCTTGGCAGTAGTACTGTAGACTACTTTATCACTGACCTCAACCCAGAGTCTCTCAGAGCGATCACAGTCAGCCCACTGACACCCCTATCAGATCACAGCAAAATCAAAGTCTATTTGAACAGAGCAATACTCAATCACGAGGCATCAAAGCCAAAGGAACTGAGGAATATTAAGAAATGCTATAGATGGAAGGAATGTAGTTTTAGAAACCTACCAAAAAACAATTAGGCAACAACAAATTCAATCCCTTTTAGACAACTTCCTGGACAAAACATTCTACTGTAATAGTGAAGGTGTAAAGTTGGCAGTAGAAAACCTAAACAGTATATTTGTCCTCTCAGCTTCCCTATCAAATCAAATAATTTCAAACAGAAAACCGAAGAAAATGAACAACAATGACAAATGGTTTGATGAAGAATGCAAAAACCTGATAAAAAAATGGAGAAACCTGTCCAACCAAAAACATAGAGACCCAGAAAACCTGAGTCTACGCCTTCACTATGGTGAATCACTAAAACAATACAGAAATACACTACGGAAAAAGAAGGAACAGCACGTCAGAAATCAGCTCAATGTAATTGAAGTATCCATAGGCTCGAACCACTTCTAAACAAACAACAACACAAAGAATTATCTACCCAAAATGGAGATGTATGGATAAACCACTTCTCCAATCTTGTTGTCTCTATAACAACGAACAAACAGCAAAAAACATATACATGATCAAAACAAATCTTAGAATCAACTATTGAAGACTACCAGAACCCACTGGATTCCAGAACCCACTGGATTCCAGAACCTACTGGATTCCAGAACCTACTGGATTCCAGAACCTACTGGATTCCAGAACCCACTGGATTCACCAATTACCTTGAATGAACTACAGGACAAAATACAAAACCCTCCAACCCAAAAAGGTCTGTGGTGTTGATGATATCCTCAATGAAATGATCAAATACACAGACGACAAATTCCAATTGGCTATACTAAAACTCTTTAACATCATCCTTAGCTCTGGCATCTTCCCCAATATTTGGAACCAAGGACTGATCACCCCAATCCACAAAAGTGGAGACAAATTTGACCCCAATAGCTACCGTGGAATATGCGTCAACAGCAACCGTGGGAAAATTCTCTGCATTATCATTAACAGCAGAGTTGTACATTTCCTCAGTGAAAACAATGTACTGAGCAAAAATGGGATTTTTACCATATTATCATACGACAGACCACGTATTCACCCTGCACACCACAATTGACAACCAAACAAACCAAAACAAAGGCAAAGTCTTCTCATGCTTTGTTGATTTCAAAAAAGCCTTCGACTCAATTTGGCATGAGGGTCTGCTATACAAACTGATGAAAAATGATGTTGGGAGAAAAACATACGACATTATAAAATCCATGTACACAAACAACAAGTGTGCGGTTAAAATTGGCAAAAAAACACACACATTTCTTCACACGGGGTCGTGGGGTGAGACAGGGATGCAGCTTAAGCCCCACCCTCTTCAACATATATATTAACGAATTGGCGTGGGCACAACATTTCTTTCCACGGGGCTGTGGGGTGACACATGGATGCAGCTTAAGTCTGCAGCACCCGGCCTCACCCTACCAGAATCTAAAGTCAAATGTCTACTGTTTGCTGATAATCTGGTGTTTCTGTCCCCAAGGCGTACAGCATCGCTTAGATCTTCTGCACAGATTCTGTCAGACCTGGTCCCTGACAGTTAATCTCAGTAAGACCAAAATAATGGTGTTCCAAAAAAGGTCCAGTCGCCAGGACCACGAATACAAATTCCATCTAGACACCGTAGCCCTAGAGCAAACAAAAAACTATACATACTTTGGCCTAAACATCAGCACAACAGGTAACTTCCACAAAGCTGTGAACAATCTGAGAGACAAGGCAAGAAGGGCATTCTATGCCATCAAAAGGAACATCAAATTCAACATAGCAATTAGGATCTGGCTAAAAATACTTGAATCAGATATAGAACCCATTGCCCGTTATGGTTGTGAGGTCTTGGGTCCACTTACCAACAAAGAATTCACAAAATGGGACAAATACCAAATTGATACTCTGCATGCACATTTCTGCAAAAATATCCTCTGTGTACAACGTAGAACACCAAATAATGCATTGCAGAGCAGAATTAGGCCGATACCCACTAATGATCAAAATACAGAAAAGAGCAGTTAAATTCTTAAACCACCTAAAAGGAAGCGATTCCCAAACCTTCCATAACAAAACCCATCACCTACAGAGAGATGAACCTGGAGAAGAGTCCCCTAAAGCAAGCTGGTCCTGGGGCTCTGTTCACAAACACAAACACACCCCATAGAGCCCAAGGACAGCAACACAATTAGACCCAAACAAATCATGAGAAAACAAATTACGTGACACATTGGAAAGTATTAACAAAACAACAGAGTAAACTAGAATGCTTCTTGGCCCTAAACAGAGAGTACACCGTGGCAGAATACCTGACCACTGTGACTAACCCAAACTTAAGGAAAGCTTTGACTATGTACAGACTCAGTGAGCATAGCCTTGCTATTGAGAAAGGCCGCCATAGGCAGACCTGGCTCTCAAGAGAAGACAGGCTATGTGCACAATGCCCACAAAATTAGGTGGAAACTGAGCTGCACTTCCTAACCTCCTGCCCAATGTATGACCATATTAGAGAGACATATTTCCCTCAGATTACACAGACCAACAAAGAATTTGAAAACAAACCCAATTTTGATAAAGTCCCATATCTACTGGGTGAAATGCCACAGTGTACAATCAGAGCAGCAAGGTTTGTGACCTGTTGCCACAAGAAAAGGTCAACCAGTGAAGAACAGACACCATTGTAAATATAACCCATATTTATGTTTATTTATTTTCCCTTTAACTATTTGCACATCGTTACAACACTGTATATATACATACTGATTTTTTTATTTATTTAACTTGGCAAGTCAGTTGAGAACAAATTCTTGTTTACAATGACGGCCTACTCCGACCAAATCCGGACGACTCTGGGCCAATTATGCGCCGCCCTATGGGACTCCCAGTCACGGCCGGATGTGATACAGCCTGGATTCGAACCAAGTACTGCAGTCACGCCTCTTAGCACTGAGATGCAGTGTCTTAGACCACTGCACCACTCAGGAGCTCCTAAAATGTATTTTTTCTTTTGGAACTTCTGTGAGTGTAATGTTTACTGTTAATTGAGAGATTGAGAGAGATTGAGAGAGATTGAGATTGATTGAGAGTGAGTGAGAGTGAGAGAGAGTGAGAGTGAGAGTGAGAGAGAGAGAGGAGAGAGAGAGAGAGAGAGAGAGAGAGAGAGAGAGAGAGAGAGAGAGAGAGAGAATCTGGCTGGGAAGAGGACACCAGATGATGACATCAGAGACGGAACCACGCAGGGAACCTCCGCTCCCCAAGGTGTCTCTTTCATCTCCAGCAGGAGACAGGGCCTGAGTCCCAAAAGGCACCCTGTTCCCTATTCGGGGCCCTGGTGCACTATATAGAGAATAGGATACTATTTGGGAGGTAGATGAGGATGATCAACAGCTCTGTTACATCACAACATCACTGATCTCCCATGACGCAACAGCTGGAACCTCGGGGGAACTCTAACCAACTCACTTCCTGTTACACTTTAAATATTCATCAGTGCTCACTGGTGTTAGGTTCTGAATGAACCTAGTCAAACTCACGGACGGTTAGTAAAGCTTAGACCAAGTTCATTCACCCATTGGGTCATACAGCTGCATAAGACCAAGACACATTTCCCCTAGTGGTAAAATATAGACCCCAATGTGGGTGGAGTCTCCTCCTTCTCTCTAAACATTACATCTCTGTTGCTAGGCAGGAAAGTAAGTGACGCGGGCAATAAATTGTTCCTTATCCCTTAACGTGACCTGACCTGACCTACAGATATCCATTACCTTGTGGTATAGACTCTCCACCATATACATCCCTCCTACAGATATCCATTACCTTGTGGTATAGACCCTCCACCATATACATCCCTCCTACAGATATCCATTACCTTGTGGTATAGACCCTCCACCATATACATCCCTCCTACAGATATCCATTACCTTGTGGTATAGACTCTCCACCATATACATCCCTCCTACAGATATCCATTACCTTGTGGTATAGACTCTCCACCATATACATCCCTCCTACAGATATCCATTAACTTCGAGTGTAGAAACCAGACCTCATGTCTCTAGTATAATTGATGATTAACAATATTTTACGTCAGAAGTGCCCACCAAGCCACAGTGGCCAGTTCGCACGTCATCTCACGACGTCCTCAGACATGGACGGACATTAAATAATGACTTGTATCACGGGTGACCTGGCTGGACTAGCCCCTAACCCATAACCCATAACCCATAACCCCTAAACCATGACCCCTAACCCCTAAACCATGACCCCTAACCCATAACCCCTAAACCATGACCCCTAACCCCTAAACCATGGCCCCTAACCCATAACCCCTAAACCATGACCCCTAACCCCTAAACCATGACCCCTAACCCCTAACCATAACCCCTAAACCATAACCCCTAAACCATAACCCCTAACCCCTAACCCATACCCCCTAACCCATGACCCCTAACCCTAACCCATACTGGGCTTGACAACAGTAACCCTCTGATCGACATCAGGCTGTTCACCTTGACAACGTACCAACTGTTAGAGCTATACAGCAGGCTTCATTGGAAACATTTCAAGCTAGCCGTGGAGGGAGCAGCAGTTAGCAGGTAGGCACACACACACACAGCATCATCTGGGCCTGCTAACTATCATCTCGTACCACCAGCTGAGAGTTGCTCAACTAAAACCTGTGTGTGTGTGTGTGTGTGTGTGTGTGTGTGGTGTGTGTGGTGTGTGTGGTGTGTGTGGTGTGTGTGTGTGTGTGTGTGTGTGTGTGTGTGGCATAGACATATCCTCAATAGCATGTTGACTAAGTTTTCCCGTGACTTAGAAACATTCCTCAATTGCAGTTTCAAGGTTTACTAAATGTAAAGTCTTTTCAGTTGATTGTTTTGAAAAGTGCTTCCACTTTGCTGGCGACTGGCTGTTGCTTTTCCTGCTCCCACGACTCGCCGCCAGTTGCACAGATTCCTGGGGATGGTAGGGTACTATAGTAGGGTATTATCGTAGGGTACTATAGTAGGGTATTATAGTAGGGTACTATAGTAGGGTACTATAGTAGGGTACTATAGTAGGGTACTATAGTAGGGTATTATCGTAGGGTACTATCGTGGTACTATAGTAGGGTATTATCGTAGGGTATTATCGTAGGGTACTATAGTAGGGTATTATCGTAGGGTACTATAGTAGGGTAATATAGTACGGTATTATCGTAGGGTACTATCGTAGGGTACTATAGTAGGGTACTATAGTAGGGTATTATCGTAGGGTATTATCGTAGGGTACTATAGTAGGGTACTATAGTAGGGTACTATAGTAGGGTATTATAGTAGGGTACTATCGTAGGGTACTATAGTAGGGTACTATCGTAGGGTACTATAGTAGGGTACTATAGTAGGGTATTATAGTAGGGTACTATAGTAGGGTACTATCGTAGGGTACTATAGCAGGGCACTATAGCAGGGCACTATAGTAGGGTACTATCGTAGGGTACTATAGTAGGGTATTATCGTAGAGTACTATAGTAGGGACTATAGTAGGGTATTATAGTAGGGTACTATAGTAGGGTACTATCGTAGGGTACAATAGCAGGGCATGATAGTAGGGTACTATCATAGGGTACTATCATAGGGTACTATAGCAGGGTACTATTGTAGGGTACTATAGTAGGGTACTATAGTAGGGTACTATAGCAGGGTACTATCGTAGGGTACTACAGTAGGGTACTAAAGTAGGGTACTATCGTAGGGTACTATAGCAGGGTAATATTGTAGGGTACTATCATAGGGTACTATAGTATGGTACTATTGTAGGGTACTATAGTAGGGTACTATAGCAGGGTACTACGGTAGGGTACTATCGTAGGGTACTATAGCAGGGTACTATCGTAAGGTACTATTGTAGGGTACAATTGTAGGGTACAATAGTAGGGTACTGTTATGTTCTGTGGTTGTTGCTGAGAGAGAGCTGATTTGCTGTGCTGTCTTGGTTGTGTCTCAGACATGTTTTGTTAAGTATTTTTGGGGCGGCAGCGTAGCCTAGTGGTTAGAGCGTTGGACTAGAAACCGTAAGGTTGCGAGTTCAAACCCCCGAGCTGACAAGGTACAAATCTGTCGTTCTGCCCCTGAACAGGCAGTTAACCCACTGTTCCCA
Organism: Oncorhynchus keta; assembly: GCF_023373465.1. Lineage (NCBI taxonomy): Eukaryota > Metazoa > Chordata > Actinopteri > Salmoniformes > Salmonidae > Oncorhynchus > Oncorhynchus keta. The sequence continues at coordinate 54,878,229 of NC_068441.1, forward strand.
GGCCGTCATTGAAAATAAGAATATGTTCTTAACTGACTTGCCTGGTTAAATAATGGTAAAAAAAAAAAAAAAAAAAAGTATTTTTGTAGCCACTGAATTGAGGTATGTGTGTGCTAATAGAACTGTGTTTTTGATTCTTGAAAATGTTTAATTACATTTTAATTCTGTTTTAATTTGTTCCCAGGGGGGAAGGGGAAGGCACCTAGGGAGTGCTTAGTCAAGAGGCCCGCGGGCATACATATACCCGTAGTATATTCACTGTCTAGACACACTAGGTAAGACCTGGGCGGACCACCCCCTGTATTTTGGTTAAGGCACCAGGTGGTGCTAAGTTAGATAGGTGGTGGGGAGGCAGGTTAGATGGGAGAGGGGGGGCTATGACATTTACTCTGGCTCCGTCCAGCCCCTTTTCCCCATATTACCGTGTGACGGAATAAAGTCCTTGTAACGGTACCACTCTCTCTGCCTGTTGTCATCCTTACTCACACCTACAGTCCCATACCTCTTTCACACCACGGGGAGTTGAGTTGTAGCAGGGTGTTGCGTTCCCTCTTCTTAGAGGCGTGAGTAACATACCGTCCACGGGATACGGCATAGCGTTGTAAAAGGGAGTAGTAAGGCCTCCTTATTCAATCTTCCACCAAAGCACTCCCAGACCATCACATTGCCTCCGCCATGCTCGACAGATGGCGTCAAGTAGAAAAACTTAAGATACTGCGTCTCACGAATGTTCCTTGTGATCCGAACACCTCAAACTTAGATTTGTCTGTCCATAACACTTTCTCCAATCTGTCCAGTGTCTGTTCTTTTGTACATCTTAATCTTTTCTTGTTTTATTGGCCAGTCGGACATGTGTCTTCTCCTTTGCAACTCTGCCTTAGCAGGCCAGCATCCTGGAGTCGCCTCTTCACTGTTGAGACTGGTGTTTTGCGGGTACTATTTAATGAAGCTGCCAGTTGAGGACTTGTGAGGCGTCTGTTTCTCAAACTAGACTCTCTAATGTACTTGTCCTCTTGCTCAGTTGTGCACCGGGGCCTCCCACTCCTCTTTCTATTCTGGTTAGGGACCGTTTGCGCTGTTCTGTGAAGGGTGTAGTGCACAGCGTTGTATGAGATCTTCAGTTTCTTGGTAATTTCTCGCATGGAATAGCCTTCATTTCTCAGGGCAAGAATAAGAATAGACTGACGAGTTTCAGAAGGAAGGTCTTTGTTTCTGGTTCTTTTGAGCCTGTAATCAAACCCACAAATGTTGATGCTCCAGATACTCAACTAGTCAGTTTTATTGCTTCTTTAATCAGGACAACAGTTTTCAGCTGTGCTAAGGATTTTGTAATGATCAATTAGCCTTTTAAAATGATCATCTTGGATTAGCTAACACAACGTGCCATTGGAACACAGGAGTGATGGTTGCTTATAATGGGCCTCTGTACACCAATGTAGATATTCCATTATATTCCATGGATATTCCATATCCAAAATTAGCCGTTTCCAGCTACAAAAGTCATTTACAACATTAACAATGTCTACACTGTATTTCTGATCAATTCTGCAGGCTTTTCTTTAAAAAACAAGGACATTTCTAAGTGACCCCAAACTTTTGAACGGAAGTGTATGACTGGCACCCTATTCCCTACATAGTGCACTACTTTTGACCAGAGCCCTATTCATGGTCAAAAGTAGGGTGTCAAGTAGGGTAACTTACACACTCCGTCTGTCAGGTAGTTGAATACAGGTTGTTAATTCGAGGATGATTGGCCTGCATGTCTATTGCACCGTCATAGAATGCATCCCAAATGGTGCCCTATTTCCTATGAGGGTTCTGGTCAAAAGTAGTGCACTACATAGGGAATAGGGTGCCATTTGAGACATAGCCACAGTGAATATTTATGATTTCTTTGTCCGTCAAATGACAGGGTACCAATCAGATGGACAGGCCCCTTGCTGAGACCTTTAGCAGGTGTGTGTGTGTGTGTGTGTGTGTGTGTTAGAGGCGTTCGTTTTAATTTCATGGCCGACTGAGATGTGAAACTGAGGCTTCTGATTCGCTGACTAACCAGACAGAGGAGACCACTATGCAACGCTTTATGACACACACACACACACACACACACACACACACACACACACACACACACACACACACACACACACACACACACACACACACACACACACACACACACACACACACACACACACACACACACAGCACCCCTGAGGCCACTGGCCACTCTCTCAATCATCACCATCATCTGGGTGCTGTAAGGGGAAATGTATGCATCTGAAATGGTACAGTGTGTAGTACCACAGCCTTGTGCACTGCACACTGCGAGGACAATCAGCGCTGTCTTAGGTGTCTCACAGTATGGACATCGCAATTTATTGCCCTGGCCACATCTGCAGGCCTAAGGCACGTTCACGCAGAGGAGCAGGGACCATGGGCATCTTTCTTTTGGTGTTTCTCATAGTCAGTAGAAAGGCCTCTTTAGTGTCCTAAGGCTTCATAACGTTAATTGCCTACCGTCTGTAAGCTGTTAGTGTCTTAATGACCGTTCCACAGGTGCATGTTCATTAATTGTTTAAGGTTCATTGAACAAGCCTGGGAAACAGTGTTTAAACCCTTTACAATGAAGATCTGTGAAGTTATTTGGATTTTTACACATTATCTTTGAAAGACAGGGTCCTGAACACACACACACACACACACACACACACACACACACACACACTTTAAATAACCAAGCCACAGAAAGTTAGTCAACAATCCACAGCCCTGAGTAGTTCCTAGAAACACACAGTTACATTATCCATCTGTATTAATGTTGTTTACAATCCACAGCCCTGAGTAGTTCCTAGAAACACACAGCTACATTATCCATCTGTATTGATGGTGTTTACAATCCACAGCCCTGAGTAGTTCCTAGAATCACACAGTTACATTATCCATCTGTATTGCTAATTGATGAAGAGCAGTGGAAACATCAAGACCCCTCTCTGATGATTGCTGAACACGATCACCTTGAAAAAGGTTCAAATATACTTTATTGGCGGTGCTTGTTTAATGCTACAGCATGGAAGCTCTGAAGTGGCGATTATAGATATATACACAACAGACATTCACCCGATTATAGATATACACACAACAGGGGTTGAAGAGAGCTGTAGGGTGGGACTGGATGGTGTTCAGAGATAGATGGGAGGGGTTGAGGGGAGCTGAAGGGTGGGACTGGGTGGTGTTCAGAGATAGATGGGAGGGGTTGAGGGGAGCTGAAGGGTGGGACTGGGTGGTGTTCAGAGATAGATGGGAGGGGTTGAGGGGAGCTGAAGGGTGGGACTGGGTGGTGTTCAGAGATAGATGGGAGGGGTTGAGGGGAGCTGAAGGGTGGGACTGGGTGGTGTTCAGAGATAGATGGGAGGGGTTGAGGGGAGCTGGGACTGGATGGTGTTCAGAGATAGATGGGAGGGGTTAAGGGGAGCTGAAGGGTGGGACTGGATGGTGTTCAGAGATAGATGGGAGGGGTTAAGGGGAGCTGAAGGGTGGGACTGGATGGTGTTCAGAGATAGATGGGAGGGGTTGAGGGGAGCTGAAGGGTGGGACTGGATGGTGTTCAGAGATAGATGGGAGGGGTTGAGGGGAGCTGGGACTGGATGGTGTTCAGAGATAGATGGGAGGGGTTGAGGGAGCTGGGACTGGATGGTGTTCAGAGATAGATGGGAGGTGTTGGAGGCAGCTGAAGGGTGGGACTGGATGGTGTTCAGAGATAGATGGGAGGTGTTGGAGGCAGCTGAAGGGTGGGACTGGATGGTGATCAGAGATAGATGGGAGGGGTTGAATGGAGCTGAAGGGTGAGACTGGATGGTGTTCAGAGATAGATGGGAGGTGTTGAGGGTAGCTGAAGGGACTGGATGGTGATCAGAGATAGATGGGAGGGGTTGAGGGGAGCTGAAGGATGGGACTAAAAACAAACAATAGATAACTATTGTAAAATATACTATCCGTAAATGTATACAGTGTGTATAAACTGGAAGTAGAAGCCTCAATGTTATTGTCTATCAGTTTACTCCAATTAGGGAAGGGGTGGTTAGGGGACAATAATAAAGGAAAATCATTACAAATATATTTTATACATTTATTTACAAAAAAACATGGGGGATTGGGGGGGGGGCTAGCACAGGGAGTTCAATGTTCTGACAGCTGCTGGGAAAACCTTTTTTTTCTAAATGTTTTGATGGTCAATGACCTGTAGCGTCTACTATTTCCTTACTCTGAGACAAACACAAAACACACACTGGTAACACACCCACCCACACACACACACTGATAACCCTAAAATGGGGGGGGGGGCTATGTACAAAAAGTGCTATGATTCCTAAACGGTTCACCCGATATGGTTGAAATACCCTCAAATTAAAGCTGGCAGTCTGACCTTTAACCTCACAGTCAAATCCAAAGTGCTGGAATACAGAGCCAAAACAAAAACATGATGTGTCACTGTCCCAATACTTTTGGAGATCACTGTGTCACATCAACCAGTCACAGAAACGAAGGCAGGCAGTGTAGGTAGTAACACATAGTCGATTCTTCAACCTTTAGACCTTTGAACCGCGTTGTTTTATGGAATAGTACTGCCACAGTGATAATGTACTGGCTCCCGTAACTGTGTGTGAAACTGGGAGGAGTTTAACTAGACTATAGCTGACCAGTCAGAAACTGGGAGGAGTTTAACTAGACTATAGCTGACCAGTCAGAAACTGGGAGGAGTTTAACTAGACTATAGCTGACCAGTCAGAAACTGGGAGGAGTTTAACTAGACTATAGCTGACCAGTCAGAAACTGGGAGGAGTTTAACTAGACTATAGCTGACCAGTCAGAAACTGGGATTGCCATTCTATTGTGTGATGCTCTAGCTTTCTGTTACATACTGTACAGCAGCTGCCTGTCTCGCTCACCAATGTAACAACACATCTGATCTAGTTAAAGGGGAGGAAGCATGAGTTTTCCCTCACCAATGTAACAACACATCTGATCTAGTTAAAGGGGAGGAAGCATGAGTTTTCCCTCACCAAAGTAACAACACATCTGATCTAGTTAAAGGGGAGGAAGCATGAGTTTTCCCTCACCAAAGTAACAACACATCTGATCTAGTTAAAGGGGAGGAAGCATGAGTTTTCCCTCACCAAAGTAACAACACATCTGATCTAGTTAAAGGGGAGGAAGCATGAGTTTTCCCTCACCAAAGTAACAACACATCTGATCTAGTTAAAGGGGAGGAAGCATGAGTTTTCCCTCACCAAAGTAACAACACATCTGATCTAGTTAAAGGGGAGGAAGCATGAGTTTTCCCTCACCAATGTAACAACACAGTGTGATCAAAAACGTAGTAACTTAGCTGTAGTTAGATCTGATTACCTATAAGTACAAACATGTCATGGCTCTAGAAGCTTCTGTTAGGCTAATTGACTTAATTTGAGTCAATTGGAGGTGGACCTGTGGATGTATTTCAAGGCCTAACTTCAAACTCAGTGCCTCTTCGCTTGACATCATTGCAAAATCAAAATATATCAGCCAAGACCTCAGAAAACAAATTGTAGACCTCCACAAGTCTGGTTCATCCTTGGGTGCAATTTCCAAACGCCTGAAGGTACCATGTTCATCTGTACAAACAATAGTACACAAGTATAAACACAATGGGACCACGCAGCTGTCATACCGCTAAGGAAGGAGACACGTTCTATCTCCTAGAGATGAACGTACTTTGGTGCGAAAAGTATAAACCAATCCCAGAACAACAAAGGTCTTTGTGAAGATGCTGGAGGAAAGAGAGAGAGAGAGGTGATTGGATAACTACAGTATATGGTGGAGAGAGAGAGAGAGGTGATTGGACAACTACAGTATATGGTGGAGAGAGAGAGAGGTGATTGGACAACTACAGTATATGGTGGAGAGAGAGAGAGGTGATTGGATAACTACAGTATATGGTGGAGAGAGAGAGAGAGAGGTGATTGGATAACTACAGTATATGGTGGAGAGAGAGAGAGAGGTGATTGGACAACTACAGTATATGGTGGAGAGAGAGAGAGGTGATTGGACAACTACAGTATATGGTAGAGAGAGAGAGAGGTGATTGGATAACTACAGTATATGGTGGAGAGAGAGAGAGAGGTGATTGGACAACTACAGTATATGGTGGAGAGAGAGAGAGGTGATTGGACAACTACAGTATATGGTGGAGAGAGAGAGAGGTGATTGGACAACTACAGTATATGGTGGAGAGAGAGAGAGAGGTGATTGGACAACTACAGTATATGGTGGAGAGAGAGAGAGGTGATTGGACAACTACAGTATATGGTGAGAGAGAGAGAGAGGTGATTGGACAACTACAGTATATGGTGGAGAGAGAGAGAGAGGTGATTGGACAACTACAGTATATGGTGGAGAGAGAGAGAGGTGATTGGATAACTACAGTATATGGTGGAGAGAGAGAGAGAGGTGATTGGACAACTACAGTATATGGTGGAGAGAGAGAGAGAGAGGTGATTGGACAACTACAGTATATGGAGAGGAGAGAGAGAGAGAGAGGTGATTGGACAACTACAGTATATGGTGGAGAGAGAGAGAGAGGTGATTGGACAACTACAGTATATGGTGGAGAGAGAGAGAGAGGTGATTGGACAACTACAGTATATGGTGGAGAGAGAGAGAGAGGTGATTGGATAACTACAGTATATGGTGGAGAGAGAGAGAGAGGTGATTGGATAACTACAGTATATGGTGGAAGAGAGAGAGAGAGGTGATTGGACAACTACAGTATATGGTGGAGAGAGAGAGAGAGAGGTGATTGGACAACTACAGTATATGGTGGAGAGAGAGAGAGAGAGTGGATTGGACAACTACAGTATATGGTGGAGAGAGAGAGAGAGGTGATTGGACAACTACAGTATATGGTGGAGAGAGAGAGAGAGGTGATTGGATAACTACAGTATATGGTGGAGAGAGAGAGAGAGGTGATTGGACAACTACAGTATATGGTGGAGAGAGAGAGAGGTGATTGGATAACTACAGTATATGGTGAGAGAGAGAGAGAGGTGATTGGACAACTACAGTATATGGTGGAGAGAGAGAGAGAGGTGATTGGACAACTACAGTATATGGTGGAGAGAGAGAGAGAGGTGATTGGATAACTACAGTATATGGTGGAGAGAGAGGTGATTGGACAACTACAGTATATGGTGGAGAGAGAGAGAGAGGTGATTGGACAACTACAGTATATGGTGGAGAGAGAGAGAGGTGATTGGACAACTACAGTATATGGTGGAGAGAGAGAGAGAGGTGATTGGACAACTACAGTATATGGTGGAGAGAGAGAGAGAGGTGATTGGACAACTACAGTATATGGTGAGAGAGAGAGAGAGGTGATTGGATAACTACAGTATATGGTGGAGAGAGAGAGAGAGGTGATTGGACAACTACAGTATATGGTGGAGAGAGAGAGAGAGAGGTGATTGGACAACTACAGTATATGGTGGAGAGAGAGAGAGGTGATTGGATAACTACAGTATATGGTGGAGAGAGAGAGAGAGGTGATTGGACAACTACAGTATATGGTGGAGAGAGAGAGAGAGGTGATTGGACAACTACAGTATATGGTGGAGAGAGAGAGAGAGAGGTGATTGGACAACTACAGTATATGGTGGAGAGAGAGAGAGAGGTGATTGGACAACTACAGTATATGGTGAGAGAGAGAGAGAGGTGATTGGATAACTACAGTATATGGTGGAGAGAGAGAGAGGTGATTGGATAACTACAGTATATGGTGGAGAGAGAGAGAGAGGTGATTGGACAACTACAGTATATGGTGAGAGAGAGAGAGAGGTGATTGGATAACTACAGTATATGGTGGAGAGAGAGAGAGAGGTGATTGGACAACTACAGTATATGGTGGAGAGAGAGAGAGAGGTGATTGGACAACTACAGTATATGGTAGAGAGAGAGAGAGGTGATTGGACAACTACAGTATATGGTGGAGAGAGAGAGGTGATTGGATAACTACAGTATATGGTGGAGAGAGAGAGAGAGGTGATTGGACAACTACAGTATATGGTAGAGAGAGAGAGAGGTGATTGGACAACTACAGTATATGGTGGAGAGAGAGAGAGGTGATTGGACAACTACAGTATATGGTGGAGAGAGAGAGAGGTGATTGGACAACTACAGTATATGGTGAGAGAGAGAGAGGTGATTGGATAACTACAGTATATGGTGGAGAGAGAGAGAGAGGTGATTGGACAACTACAGTATATGGTGGAGAGAGAGAGAGAGGTGATTGGACAACTACAGTATATGGTGAGAGAGAGAGAGAGAGGTGATTGGATAACTACAGTATATGGTGGAGAGAGAGAGAGAGGTGATTGGACAACTACAGTATATGGTGGAGAGAGAGAGAGGTGATTGGACAACTACAGTATATGGTGGAGAGAGAGAGAGGTGATTGGACAACTACAGTATATGGTGGAGAGAGAGAGAGAGGTGATTGGATAACAGTATATGGTGGAGAGAGAGAGAGGTGATTGGACTACAGTATATGGTGAGAGAGAGAGAGAGGTGATTGGATAACTACAGTATATGGTAGAGAGAGAGAGAGAGGTGATTGGACAACTACAGTATATGGTGGAGAGAGAGAGAGAGGTGATTGGATAACTACAGTATATGGTGGAGAGAGAGAGAGAGGTGATTGGACAACTACAGTATATGGTGGAGAGAGAGAGAGGTGATTGGACAACTACAGTATATGGTGGAGAGAGAGAGAGGTGATTGGACAACTACAGTATATGGTGGAGAGAGAGAGAGGTGATTGGACAACTACAGTATATGGTGGAGAGAGAGAGAGGTGATTGGACAACTACAGTATATGGTGGAGAGAGAGGTGATTGGACAACTACAGTATATGGTGGAGAGAGAGAGAGGTGATTGGACAACTACAGTATATGGTGGAGAGAGAGGTGATTGGACAACTACAGTATATGGTGGAGAGAGAGAGGTGATTGGACAACTACAGTATATGGTGGAGAGAGAGAGGTGATTGGATAACTACAGTATATGGTGGAGAGAGAGAGAGAGGTGATTGGACAACTACAGTATATGGTGGAGAGAGAGAGAGAGGTGATTGGACAACTACAGTATATGGTGGAGAGAGAGAGAGAGGTGATTGGACAACTACAGTATATGGTGGAGGAGAGAGAGAGGTGATTGGATAACTACAGTATATGGTGGAGAGAGAGAGAGGTGATTGGATAACTACAGTATATGGTGGAGAGAGAGAGAGAGGTGATTGGACAACTACAGTATATGGTGGAGAGAGAGAGAGAGGTGATTGGACAACTACAGTATATGGTGGAGAGAGAGAGAGAGGTGATTGGACAACTACAGTATATGGTGGAGAGAGAGAGAGGTGATTGGATAACTACAGTATATGGTGGAGAGAGAGAGAGAGAGAGGTGATTGGACAACTACAGTATATGGTGGAGAGAGAGAGAGAGAGGTGATTGGACTATTATGTCAATACAATCAAACTAGCAGGGACAATGATAGTCATAACGTAGCTAATAGGCTAACGTATCTATTTACAGTGCCTTGCGAAAGTATTCGGCCCCCTTGAACTTTGCGACCTTTTGCCACATTTCAGGCTTCAAACATAAAGATATAAAACTGTATTTTTTGTGAAGAATCAACAACAAGTGGGACACAATCATGAAGTGGACATTTATTGGATATTTCAAACTTTTTTAACAAATCAAAAACTGAAAAATTGGGCGTGCGAAATTATTCCTACCTTTTTTTCATGGTTGTTTGATCAATAGGAATATTCTCAAATGTAAGAGGGCTCCTGTGGTGTTTTACATATTTGTAGAAATTCATTCAGGTGTATATTTTGTGCCTTTTGGCGAATACGTTCTAAAGTGGCGCTGTTCCTATAAACACACAGTCCAGTTCATAGTGGATGATGACAGGCCCTACTGTCTATAAACACACAGTCCAGTTCATAGTGAATGATGACAGGCCCTACTGTCTATAAACACACAGTCCAGTTCATAGTGAATGATGACAGGTCCTACTTCCTGTAAACACACAGTCCAGTTCATAGTGAATGATGACAGGCCCTACTGCCTGTAAACACACAGTCCAGTTCATAGTGAATGATGACAGGCCCTACTGCCTGTAAACACACAGTCCAGTTCATAGTGAATGATGACAGGCCCTACTGTCTATAAACACACAGTCCAGTTCATAGTGAATGATGACAGGCCCTACTGTCTGTAAACACACAGTCCAGTTCATAGTGAATGATGACAGGTCCTACTGTCTGTAAACACACAGTCCAGTTCATAGTGAATGATGACAGGCCCTACTGTCTATAAACACACAGTCCAGTTCATAGTGACTGATGACAGGCCCTACTGTCTATAAACACACAGTCCAGTTCATAGTGGATGATGACAGGCCCTACTGTCTATAAACACACAGTCCAGTTCATAGTGAATGATGACAGGCCCTACTGTCTATAAACACACAGTCCAGTTCATAGTGAATGATGACAGGTCCTACTTCCTGTAAACACACAGTCCAGTTCATAGTGAATGATGACAGGCCCTACTGTCTATAAACACACAGTCCAGTTCATAGTGAATGATGACAGGTCCTACTTCCTGTAAACACACAGTCCAGTTCATAGTGAATGATGACAGGCCCTACTGTCTATAAACACACAGTCCAGTTCATAGTGAATGATGACAGGTCCTACTTCCTGTAAACACACAGTCCAGTTCATAGTGAATGATGACAGGCCCTACTGTCTATAAACACACAGTCCAGTTCATAGTGGATGATGACAGGCCCTACTTCCTGTAAACACACAGTCCAGTTCATAGTGAATGATGACAGGTCCTACTTCCTGTAAACACACAGTCCAGTTCATAGTGAATGATGACAGGCCCTACTGCCTGTAAACACACAGTCCAGTTCATAGTGAATGATGACAGGCCCTACTGCCTGTAAACACACAGTCCAGTTCATAGTGAATGATGACAGGCCCTACTGCCTGTAAACACACAGTCCAGTTCATAGTGAATGATGACAGGCCCTACTGCCTGTAAACACACAGTCCAGTTCATAGTGAATGATAACAGGCCCTACTGCCTGTAAACACACAGTCCAGTTCATAGTGAATGATGACAGGCCCTACTGCCTGTAAACACACAGTCCAGTTCATAGTGAATGATGACAGGCCCTACTGCCTGTAAACACACAGTCCAGTTCATAGTGAATGATGACAGGCCCTACTGTCTATAAACACACAGTCCAGTTCATAGTGAATGATGACAGGCCCTACTGTCTATAAACACACAGTCCAGTTCATAGTGAATGATGACAGGCCCTACTGCCTGTAAACACACAGTCCAGTTCATAGTGAATGATGACAGGCCCTACTGCCTGTAAACACACAGTCCAGTTCATAGTGAATGATGACAGGCCCTACTGCCTGTAAACACACAGTCCAGTTCATAGTGAATGATGACAGGCCCTACTGCCTGTAAACACACAGTCCAGTTCATAGTGAATGATAACAGGCCCTACTGCCTGTAAATACACGGTCCAGTTCATAGTGAATGATAACAGGCCCTACTGCCTGTAAACACACAGTCCAGTTCATAGTGAATGATGACAGTCCCTACTTCCTGTAAACACACAGTCCAGTTCATAGTGAATGATGACAGGCCCTACTGTCTATAAACACACAGTCCAGTTCATAGTGAATGATGACAGGCCCTACTGCCTGTAAACACACAGTCCAGTTCATAGTGAATGATGACAGGCCCTACTGCCTGTAAACACACAGTCCAGTTCATAGTGAATGATGACAGGCCCTACTGTCTGTAAACACACAGTCCAGTTCATAGTGAATGATGACAGGCCCTACTGCCTGTAAACACACAGTCCAGTTCATAGTGAATGATGACAGGCCCTACTGCCTGTAAACACACAGTCCAGTTCATAGTGAATGATGACAGGCCCTACTGCCTGTAAACACACAGTCCAGTTCATAGTGAATGATGACAGGCCCTACTGCCTGTAAACACACAGTCCAGTTCATAGTGAATGATGACAGGCCCTACTGCCTGTAAACACAGTCCAGTTCATAGTGAATGATGACAGGCCCTACTTCCTGTAAACACACAGTCCAGTTCATAGTGAATGATGACAGGCCCTACTTCCTGTAAACACACAGTCCAGTTCATAGTGAATGATGACAGGCCCTACTTCCTGTAAACACACAGTCCAGTTCATAGTGAATGATGGCAGGTCCTACTGTCTGTAAACACACAGTCCAGTTCAAAGTGAATGATGACAGTCCCTACTTCCTGTAAACACACAGTCCAGTTCATAGTGAATGATGACAGGCCCTACTGTCTATAAACACACAGTCCAGTTCAAAGTGAATGATGACAGGCCCTACTGCCTGTAAACACACAGTCCAGTTCATAGTGAATGATGACAGGCCCTACTGTCTATAAACACACAGTCCAGTTCAAAGTGAATGATGACAGGCCCTACTGCCTGTAAATACACAGTCCAGTTCATAGTGAATGATGACAGGCCCTACTGCCTGTAAACACACAGTCCAGTTCATAGTGAATGATGACAGGCCCTACTGTCTATAAACACACAGTCCAGTTCATAGTGAATGATGACAGGCCCTACTGCCTGTAAACACACAGTCCAGTTCATAGTGAATGATGACAGGCCCTACTGTCTATAAACACACAGTCCAGTTCATAGTGAATGATGACAGGCCCTACTGCCTGTAAACACACAGTCCAGTTCATAGTGAATGATGACAGGCCCTACTGCCTGTAAACACACAGTCCAGTTCATAGTGAATGATGACAGGCCCTACTGTCTATAAACACAGTCCAGTTCATAGTGAATGATGACAGGCCCTACTGCCTGTAAACACAGTCCAGTTCAGAGTGAATGATGACAGGCCCTACTGCCTGTAAACACACAGTCCAGTTCATAGTGAATGAGAACACCTTTATTTAACCAGATGACAGGCCCTACTGCCTGTAAACACACAGTCTAGTTGGTTCAAAGTGACTGTAAACACACAGTCCAGTTCATAGTGGATGATGACAGGCCCTACTGCCTGTAAACACACAGTCCAGTTCATAGTGAATGATGACAGGCCCTACTGCCTGTAAATACACAGTCCAGTTCAAAGTGAATGATGGCAGGCCGGTGTGGCAATGGCTTATTTGCATAAAGGCCTACTGTAGCTCTGATTGGCTATGGCATACCGGTCTGCAGTAGACCCTGGTCCTGGATGAGACAGGTGGTTTTATTTACTGCAGTGTCTAGTAATTGTCCAAAACCACCGTAACTTTCCTACGCTATAGAATTTTCACAAATGCTTTAGTTCAAGTAATTCCCAAACATTCCATGTGAACGTAAAAATGACCATATCTAAGTGCCCCGCTTGTCAGAAAATTAACCAGGTAGGCGGTGTATATAAACAGATTTGAATAAGATGTCAGTTCCACACCTTTATTTCTGAGGCTTTAGCTTTCTGTTTCATATAGCCTGGCTCACGTTAAAGACTTGCAATTCATCACTATTTAGATCTATAGACTATAGACTAGACTATAGACTATAGATCTTATAGGTAGTTGAGCGTTTCCAGACGAAGTCCAGGAAGTATTACTGGAATTTATTTATGTTATTTTTTATTTAACCTTTATTTAACCAGGTTGGCCAGTTGAGAACACCTTTATTTAACCAGGTAGGCCAGTTGAGAACACCTTTATTTAACCAGGTAGGCTAGTTGAGAACACCTTTATTTAACCAGGTAGGCTAGTTGAGAACACCTTTATTTAACCAGGTAGGTTAGTTGAGAACACCTTTATTTAACCAGGTAGGCTAGTTGAGAACACCTTTATTTAACCAGGTAGGCTAGTTGAGAACACCTTTATTTAACCAGGTAGGCTAGTTGAGAACACCTTTATTTAACCAGGTAGGCTAGTTGAGAACACCTTTATTTAACCAGGTAGGCTAGTTGAGAACACCTTTATTTAACCAGGTAGGCTAGTTGAGAACACCTTTATTTAACCAGGTAGGCTAGTTGAGAACACCTTTATTTAACCAGGTAGGCCAGTTGAGAACACCTTTATTTAACCAGGTAGGCTAGTTGAGAACACCTTTATTTAACCAGGTAGGCCAGTTGAGAACACCTTTATTTAACCAGGTAGGCCAGTTGAGAACACCTTTATTTAACCAGGTAGGCCAGTTGAGAACACCTTTATTTAACCAGGTAGGCCAGTTGAGAACACCTTTATTTAACCAGGTAGGTCAGTTGAGAACACCTTTATTTAACCAGGTAGGCTAGTTGAGAACACCTTTATTCAACCAGGTAGGCTAGTTGAGAACACCTTTATTTAACCAGGTAGGCTAGTTGAGAACACCTTTATTTAACCAGGTAGGCTAGTTGAGAACACCTTTATTTAACCAGGTAGGCTAGTTGAGAACACCTTTATTTAACCAGGTAGGCCAGTTGAGAACACCTTTATTTAACCAGGTAGGCTAGTTGAGAACACCTTTATTTAACCAGGTAGGCTAGTTGAGAACACCTTTATTTAACCAGGTAGGCCAGTTGAGAACACCTTTATTTAACCAGGTAGGCTAGTTGAGAACACCTTTATTTAACCAGGTAGGCAGTTGAGAACACCTTTATTTAACCAGGTAGGCCAGTTGAGAACACCTTTATTTAACCAGGTAGGCCAGTTGAGAACACCTTTATTTAACCAGGTAGGCTAGTTGAGAACACCTTTATTTAACCAGGTAGGCTAGTTGAGAACACCTTTATTTAACCAGGTAGGCTAGTTGAGAACACGTTCTCATTTGCAACTGCGACCTGGTCAAGAAAAAGCAGATTGACACATACAACAACACAGAGTTACACATGGAGTAAACAAAACATAGAGTCAATAACACAGTAGAACAAAAGCCTATATACAGTGAGTGCAAATGAAGTAAGATAAGGAAATAAATAGGCCATGGTGGCGAAGTAATTACAATTTAGTAATTAAACACTGGAATGGTAGATCGGCAGAAGATGAATGTGCAGGTAGAGATACTGGGGTGCAAACGGAGCAAGATAAATAAATAAATACCAGTATGGGGATGATGTAGTTGGATGGGTTATTTACAGATGGGCTATGTACAGTGATCTGTGAATGTTAAGCCTCTAAACTACAGTATATGACAGGAAGGGGAAAGAGATGACATGTTAGTAGAGGAGTCTGATATCACCCCCTATTTCTCTATGTAGTGCTCTACTGTACCTTCCATCACATTCCTATGGGCCCTACATATACATAGGGGTGATTTCAGGTGTAGCAGTAACACACGATACGCTTGATTCAAAATGTCAAGAGTTTTACTATTTAAATGATTGTACACAATTCATGTCAAAAAACACAAGGTTATGTACATGGGGCATACAACCATCTCAGCTCTGCAGAATTTGCTACGAAGAGACATGAGATCATTTATTTTGGTCACAGGTTCAGGAATAGCTGGGGAATAAATGTCAACATTTATCTAAAATCAAACCTTCAGATTGCGCTGTTGGGAGATTTAGAAACTCAAGAGTCAATCAATCAACAAAATAAAACCTTTAGTAAAATAAATATGTATATTTAACTTACAATATGTAGATCTATGTGATTAGAAAGGGTTAAGAATTCATGTGAAACCACACGGCACAGTTGAAAAATATATGGCACATGGGCATTATAAGAGGGTGGTTAACGGAGATAGGTGGGATGGACTGAGTGTAGCTGAGGGGTAGGGTTAAGGTGATAGGTGGGATGGACTGAGAGTAGCTGAGGGGTGGGGTTAAGGTGATAGGTGGGATGGACTGAGTGTAGCTGAGGGGTGGGGTTAAGGTGATAGGTGGGATGGACTGAGAGTAGCTGAGGGGTGGGGTTAAGGTGATAGGTGGGATGGACTGAGAGTAGCTGAGGGGTGGGGTTAAGGTGATAGGTGGGATGGACTGAGAGTAGCTGAGGGGTGGGGTTAAGGTGATAGGTGGGATGGACTGAGTGTAGCTGAGGGGTTGGGGTTAAGGTGATAGGTGGGATGGACTGAGTGTAGCTGAGGGGTTGGGGTTAAGGTGATAGGTGGGATGGACTGAGTGTAGCTGAGGGGTGGGGTTAAGGTGATAGGTGGGATGGACTGAGTGTAGCTGAGGGGTGGGGTTAAGGTGATAGGTGGGATGGACTGAGTGTAGCTGAGGGGTTGGGGTTAAGGTGATAGGTGGGATGGACTGAGAGTAGCTGAGGGGTTGGGGTTAAGGTGATAGGTGGGATGGACTGAGAGTAGCTGAGGGGTGGGGTTAAGGTGATAGGTGGGATGGACTGAGAGTAGCTGAGGGGTGGGGGGTGGGGTTAAGGTGATAGGTGGGATGGACTGAGAGTAGCTGAGGGGTGGGGTTAAGGTGATAGGTGGGATGGACTGAGAGTAGCTGAGGGGTGGGGTTAAGGTGATAGGTGGGATGGACTGAGAGTAGCTGAGGGGGTGGGGTTAAGGTGATAGGTGGGATGGACTGAGAGTAGCTGAGGGGTTGGGGTTAAGGTGATAGGTGGGATGGACTGAGAGTAGCTGAGGGGTGGGGTTAAGGTGATAGGTGGGATGGACTGAGAGTAGCTGAGGGGTGGGGTTAAGGTGATAGGTGGGATGGACTGAGAGTAGCTGAGGGGTTGGGGTTAAGGTGATAGGTGGGATGGACTGGAGCTGAGGGGTGGGGTTAAGATAGGTGGGATGGACTGTAGCTGGGGTGGGGTTAAGGTGATAGGTGGGATGGACTGAGAGTAGCTGAGGGGTGGGGTTAAGGTGATAGGTGGGATGGACTGAGAGTAGCTGAGGGGTGGGGTTAAGGTGATAGGTGGGATGGACTGAGAGTAGCTGAGGGGTGGGGTTAAGGTGATAGGTGGGATGGACTGAGAGTAGCTGAGGGGTGGGGTTAAGGTGATAGGTGGGATGGACTGAGAGTAGCTGAGGGGTGGGGTTAAGGTGATAGGTGGGATGGACTGAGAGTAGCTGAGGGTGGGTTAAGGGGATAGTGATAGGTGGGATGGACTGAGAGTAGCTGAGGGGTGGGGATGGACTAAGTAGCTGAGGGTGGGGTTAAGGTGAGGTGGGATGGACTGAGAGTAGCTGAGGGGTGGGGTTAAGGTGATAGGTGGGATGGATGGACTGTTAAGGTGATAGGTGGGATGGACTGAGTAGCTGGGGTGGGGTTAAGGTGATAGGTGGGATGGACTGAGAGTAGCTGAGGGGTGGGGTTAAGGTGATAGGTGGGATGGACTGAGAGTAGCTGAGGGGTGGGGTTAAGGTGATAGGTGGGATGGACTGAGGTGATAGGTAGCTGAGCTGAGGGGTGGGGTTAAGGTGATAGGTGGGATGGACTGAGAGTAGCTGAGGGGTGGGGGTTAAGGTGATAGGTGGGATGGACTGAGAGTAGCTGAGGGGTGGGGTTAAGGTGATAGGTGGGATGGACTGAGAGTAGCTGAGGGGTGGGGTTAAGGTGATAGGTGGGATGGACTGAGAGTAGCTGAGGGGTGGGGTTAAGGTGATAGGTGGGATGGACTGAGAGTAGCTGAGGGGTGGGGTTAAGGTGATAGGTGGGATGGACTGAGAGTAGCTGAGGGGTGGGGTTAAGGTGATAGGTGGGATGGACTGAGAGCTGAGCTGAGGGGTGGGGTTAAGGGGTGATAGGTGGGATGGACTGAGAGTAGCTGAGGGGTGGGGTTAAGGTGATAGGTGGGATGGACTGAGAGTAGCTGAGGGGTGGGGTTAAGGTGATAGGTGGGATGGACTGAGAGTAGCTGAGGGGTGGGGGGTGGGGTTAAGGTGATAGGTGGGATGGACTGAGAGTAGCTGAGGGGTGGGGGGTTGGGATGGACTGGTGATAGGTAGGTGGGATGGACTGAGAGGGGTAGTTAAGGTGATAGGTGGGATGGGAGTAGCTGAGGGGTGTTAAGGTGATAGGTGGGATGGACTGGGGCTGAGGGGTGGGGTTAAGGTGATAGGTGGGATGGACTGAGAGTAGCTGAGGGGTGGGGTTAAGGTGATAGGTGGGATGGACTGAGTAGCTGAGGGGTGGGGTTAAGGTGATAGGTGGGATGGACTGAGAGTAGCTGAGGGGTGGGGTTAAGGTGATAGGTGGGATGGACTGAGAGTAGCTGAGGGGTGGGGTTAAGGTGATAGGTGGGATGGACTGAGAGTAGCTGAGGGGTGGGGTGTGGGTGGGATGGACTGAGTAGCTGAGGGTGGGGTTAAGGTGATAGGTGGGATGGACTGAGAGTAGCTGAGGGGGGGTTGGGGTGATAGGTAAGCTGAGGGGTGGGGTTAAGGTGATAGGTGGGATGGACTGAGAGTAGCTGAGGGGTGGGGTTAAGGATGGACTAGGTGAGGGGGGATGGGATGGACTGAGAGTAACTGAGGGGTGGGGTTAAGGTGATAGGTGGGATGGACTGAGAGTAGCTGAGGGGTGGGGTTAAGGTGATAGGTGGGATGGACTGAGAGTAGCTGAGGGGTGGGGTTAAGGTGATAGGTGGGATGGACTGAGAGTAGCTGAGGGGGTGGGGTTAAGGTGATAGGTGGGATGGACTGAGAGTAGCTGAGGGGTGGGGTTAAGGTGATAGGTGGGATGGATGGACTGAGGTGATAGGTGGGATGGCTGTAGCTGGGGTGGGGTTAAGGTGATAGGTGGGATGGACTGAGAGTAGCTGAGGGGTAGGGGGTTAAGGTGGGTTAGGTGGGATGGACTGAGAGTAGCTGAGGGGTGGGGTTCAGGTGTTAGGTGGGATGGATGAGGTGGGATGGACTGGGATGGAGTAGCTGAGGGGTGGGGTTAAGGTGAGGTGGGAGGTGGGATGGACTGAGAGTAGCTGAGGGGTGGGGTTAAGGTGATAGGTGGGATGGGCTGAGAGTAACTGAGGGGTGGGGTTAAGGTGATAGGTGGGATGGATGGAGCTGGGGAGAGTGGGATGGACCTGAGGGGTGGGGTTAAGGTGATAGGTGGATGGACTGAGTAGCTGAGGGGTGGGGTTAAGGTGATAGGTGGGATGGATAGGTGGGATGGAGGTGATAGGTGGGATGGAGAGTAGCTGAGGGTGGGGTTAAGGTGATAGGTGGGATGGACTGAGAGTAGCTGAGGGGTGGGGTTAAGGTGATAGGTGGGATGGACTGAGAGTAGCTGAGGGGTGGGGTTAAGGTGATAGGTGGGATGGACTGAGAGTAGCTGAGGGGTGGGGTTAAGGTGATAGGTGATGGATGGACTGAGGGGTGGGGAGTGGGAGCTGAGTAGGGTGGGGTTAAGGTGATAGGTGGGATGGACTGAGAGTAGCTGAGGGGTGGGGTTAAGGTGATAGGTGGGATGGGCTGAGAGTGGGATGGACTGAGCTGGGGTGGGGTTAAGGTGATAGGTGGGATGGACTGAGAGTAGCTGAGGGGTGGGGTGGGGTTCAGGTGATAGGTGGGATGGACTGAGTAGCTGAGGGGTGGATGGACTGAGTAGCTGAAGGTGGGATGGACTGAGTAGCTGAGGGGTGGGGTTAAGGTGGGATGGACTGAGTAGCTGAGGGGTGGGGTTAAGGTGATAGGTGGGATGAACTGAGAGTAGCTGAGGGGTGGGGTGGGGATTTAGTGGTGGGGTTTAAGGGGATGGACTGAGAGTAGCTGAGGGGTGGGGTGGGGTGGGATGAACAGAGTAGCTGGGATGAACTGAGTGGGATGGCTGAGGGGTGGGGTTAAGGTGGGATGGACTGAAGCTGAGGGGTGGGGAGTGGGATGGACTGTAGCTGAGGGGTGGGGTTTAAGGTGGGATGGACTGAGAGTAGCTGAAGGTGGGATGGGATGAACTGAGAGTAGCTGAGGGGTGGGGTTGGGGTGCTCTAAGGTGGGTTATGACTGAAAACTGAAAATATCATGATTATCTATCCAGATATATAATAATAATATATAATAATAATAATAATATATGCCATTTAGCAGACGCTTTTATGAGGGGTGGACTTACAGTCATGGGATGAACATTCTAGTAGCTGGGTGGTGGGGTTAATCGAACCCACTACCCTAGTAGTTATGACTGAAAACTCTACCAACTGAGCTACAGAAGATATAATGTATATCAAATGACTTTATTCTTGCTAAGTAACTACTGTGACATTTGTAAATGTAATGTGTGTAGAATGTAAATGTAACAACAAATGAAAAAGCTATTAAAACAAAAATATGATTGTCCTCAAGAGAATAATAAAAGTGTTATCGATAACAAGGGTCACTGTTCAGATATTATGAATCCCTTCAAACAAACACAGCCAGGATCCCACTGATAATCTGAGCAGAAGTCAAGAGCAACGATAAATACAATATTTGTTGCAATTGGTCAAATGGTAACACTTGAGTTTTCAATTTTCAACAAATAAGTTGCTGGAATTGAAAGAGAAGAGCAATCGCGTTCTCATGTAGACACAAAGTCAACTAAATAATGTCCTGACGCTGAGCTATTATTTTTCACCATTATCTCTTGTCATAGTTAATTCATTATGATTAATTTACTATCATATAATATGCAGATGAGTGACAGAGTCACCGTACTGTATAAAACACTAATCAACGGCTGTCTCATTAGAACACATGTTATTAATGAGATAGTTTTGTAAAATTCATATTCAATGATCAGCTAAATAAAAGGGGGCCTTTCTTATACAGTATGACTGATCACTCTATCAGATTGTGGTCATTTGTAGTAGTAGTTTACCAAACATAAACAGCAATAGTATATTTACTATTTTAAATAGTTTAGTACAGAAATAGTTTAGTTCAGAAATAGTTTAGTACATAAATAGTTTAGTTCAGAAATAGTTTAGTTCAGAAATAGTTTAGTACATAAATAGTTAGTTCAGAAATAGTTTAGTTCAACAATCAGCTTACAGGTAACCTCTTCCTGTCACTGTCTTCACAGAAGGAGATCAAATAGAACACAATAGAACACAATAGAGCACAATAGAACACAATAGAACACAATAGAGCACAATAGAGCACAATAGAGCACAATAGAGCACAATAGAACACAATAGACCACAATAGACCACAATAGAGCACAATAGACCACAATAGAGCACAATAGAGCACAATACAACACAATAGAACACAATAGAGCACACTACAAGGGTGGAAACAGAAAAAGGTGTTGTACTGTACAGTATTTATCTGAAACTGGAAACACTTATCTCCATCGCTAGCTTTAAGCACCAGCTGTCAGAGCAGCTCACTCAATGTGATTTTCTGGATTTTTTTTCTCATTTTATCTGTCATCGTTGAAGTGTACCTATGATGGAAATTACAGGCCTCTCTCATCTTTTTAAGTGGGAGAACTTGCACAATTGGTGGCTGACTAAATAAGTTTGTTGCCCCACTGTGTGTATATATATATATATATATTCTTAATCCATTCTTTACTTAGATTTATGTGTATGTTGTGAAACTGTTACTGCTAACATTACTTGTTAGATATTACTGCACTGTATTACTCAAACTAGAAGCACAAGCATTTCACTACACCCGCAATAACATCTGCTAACCAAGTGTACAGTATGTGACCAATAACATCTGCTAACCCCGTGTATGTGACCAATAACATCTGCTAACCACGTGTATGTGACCAATAACATCTGCTAACCACGTGTATGTGACCAATAACATCTGCTAACCAAGTGTACAGTATGTGACCAATAACATCTGCTAACCACGTGTATGTGACCAATAACATCTGCTAACCACGTGTATGTGACCAATAACATCTGCTAACCCCGTGTACAGTATGTGACCGATAACATTTGATTTGAAGAGCAGGCTATTCCCCATTTTTTAATCAGTGCAAGTTTAGCAACAGCCAACTAGCTGAAAACATTTGAGCTGGTTTATCTAATGTTCCTTCGTTACATTTGAGCTAATCTTGCTCTGGCCAGCGTTAGTTGTTGATCTTGTTGATGTGCACATAAGGAAAAATAGCCAACTTTTTTTATGATTGTTTGATCAATAGGACTGTAAAGTTCCCAAACGTAAAAGACTAAAGGACTCTCGTGGTATTTGCAGAAATCCTTTCAAGTGTATTTTGTGGTTTTTGCCGAATATGTTCTAAAGATCTACTTCCTGTAAACACACAGTCCAGTTCATAGTGGATGATGACAGGCCCTACTGCCTGTAAACACACAGTCCAGTTCATAGTGAATGATGACAGGCCCTACTGCCTGTAAACACACAGTCCAGTTCATAGTGAATGATGACAGGCTCTACTTCCTGTAAACACACAGTCCAGTTCATAGTGAATGATGACAGGCCCTACTGCCTGTAAACACACAGTCCAGTTCATAGTGAATGATGACAGGCCATACTTCCTGTAAACACACAGTCCAGTTCATAGTGAATGATGACAGGCCCTACTGCCTGTAAACACACAGTCCAGTTCATAGTGAATGATGACAGGCCCTACTTCCTGTAAACACACAGTCCAGTTCATAGTGAATGATGACAGGCCCTACTTCCTGTAAACACACAGTCCAGTTCATAGTGAATGATGACAGGCCCTACTGCCTGTAAACACACAGTCCAGTTCATAGTGAATGATGACAGGCCATACTTCCTGTAAACACACAGTCCAGTTCATAGTGAATGATGAATGGTCCTACTTCCTGTAAACACACAGTCCAGTTCATAGTGAATGATGACAGGTCCTACTTCCTGTAAACACACAGTCCAGTTCATAGTGAATGATGACAGGTCCTACTTCCTGTAAACACACAGTCCAGTTCATAGTGAATGATGACATGCCCTACTGCCTGTAAACACACAGTCCAGTTCATAGTGAATGATGACAGGCCCTACTTCCTGTAAACGCACAGTCCAGTTCATAGTGAATGATGACAGGCCCTACTTCCTGTAAACACACAGTCCAGTTCATAGTGAATGATGGCAGGTCCTACTGCCTGTAAACACACAGTCCAGTTCATAGTGAATGATGACAGGCCCTACTTCCTGTTAACACACAGTCCAGTTCATAGTGAATGATGACAGGCCCTACTGCCTGTAAACACACAGTCCAGTTCATAGTGAATGATGACAGGCCCTACTTCCTGTAAACACACAGTCCAGTTCATAGTGAATGATGACAGGCCCTACTTCCTGTAAACGCACAGTCCAGTTCATAGTGAATGATGACAGGTCCTACTTCCTGTAAACACACAGTCCAGTTCATAGTGAATGATGACAGGCCCTACTTCCTGTAAACACACAGTCCAGTTCATAGTGAATGATGACATGCCCTACTGCCTGTAAACACACAGTCCAGTTCATAGTGAATGATGACAGGCCCTACTTCCTGTAAACACACAGTCCAGTTCATAGTGAATGATGACAGGCCCTACTTCCTGTAAACGCACAGTCCAGTTCATAGTGAATGATGACAGGCCCTACTTCCTGTAAACACACAGTCCAGTTCATAGTGAATGATGACAGGCCCTACTTCCTGTAAACACACAGTCCAGTTCATAGTGAATGATGGCAGGTCCTACTGCCTGTAAACACACAGTCCAGTTCATAGTGAATGATGACAGGCCCTACTGCCTGTAAACACACAGTCCAGTTCATAGTGAATGATGACAGGCCCTACTGCCTGTAAACACACAGTCCAGTTCATAGTGAATGATGACAGGCCCTACTGCCTGTAAACACACAGTCCAGTTCATAGTGAATGATGACAGGCCCTACTTCCTGTAAACACACAGTCCAGTTCATAGTGAATGATGACAGGCCCTACTGCCTGTAAACACACAGTCCAGTTCATAGTGAATGATGACAGGCCCTACTTCCTGTAAACACACAGTCCAGTTCATAGTGAATGATGACAGGCCCTACTGCCTGTAAACACACAGTCCAGTTCATAGTGAATGATGACAGGCCCTACTTCCTGTAAACACACAGTCCAGTTCATAGTGAATGATGACAGGCCCTACTGCCTGTAAACACACAGTCCAGTTCATAGTGAATGATGACAGGCCCTACTTCCTGTAAACACACAGTCCAGTTCATAGTGAATGATGACAGGCCCTACTGCCTGTAAACACACAGTCCAGTTCATAGTGAATGATGACAGGCCCTACTGCCTGTAAACACACAGTCCAGTTCATAGTGAATGATGACAGGCCCTACTGCCTGTAAACACACTGTCCAGTTCATAGTGAATGATGACAGGCCCTACTGCCTGTAAACACACAGTCCAGTTCATAGTGAATGATGACAGGCCCTACTTCCTGTAAAACACAGTCCAGTTCATAGTGACTGATGACAGGCCCTACTTCCTGTAAACACAGTCCAGTTCAAAGTGAATGATGACAGGCCCTACTGCCTGTAAACACACAGTCCAGTTCATAGTGAATGATGACAGGCCCTACTTCCTGTAAACGCACAGTCCAGTTCAAAGTGAAAGATGACAGGCCCTACTTCCTGTAAACACAGTCCAGTTCATAGTGAATGATGACAGGCCCTACTTCCTGTAAACACACAGTCCAGTTCATAGTGAATGATGACAGGCCCTACTTCCTGTAAACGCACAGTCCAGTTCAAAGTGAATGATGACAGGCCCTTGTGGCAAATGGCTCATTTGCATATAGGTCTACTGTACCTCTGATTGGCTATGGCGGTCCTGGATGAGACATTTCATTAGGTTTTATTCGCTACAGTGTCTATTAAATTGTCCAAAACGCACCGCCGTTTTCCTACTCTATACTGCTTTTCACAAATGCTTTAGTATACGTAATTCCCAAACATTTTATGAATTTATGAAAATGTGAAAAATGACCATATCTAAGCTTGTCAGAAAATAAGAAGAAGTGTAATTTTTCCCTGGGGGTGTATACTGTATAAACAGATTTTTAATAAGATTTAATGTTGCTAAAATGCTGTCAGTTCCACTCTATAAGAGAGGGAGAAAGGGGTTGTATGGTTAACTTATAAGGTTGTATAAGTACAATTTCATTGGTGTGACCTAGGTGGAGGCGGGACTATTTACATATGTTAATCAGGTTTCCTTGGTAACATAGTTTAAACAGGATGTGTATACGGAGAGGACGTATGAATATATATATACTTTAAATCCCTCATTATGTCGCGATCACAAGATAATCAAGTGCCACATTTCATCTTTTCATTTGTTCACATGCCCCACGAGAACTTAACTGCTCCACAAGCTAGCTCTTAGTTCAAGGTAAGGGACATTTAGCTTGCTAACATTATAACTTAGAAACTGATAATGAGCTCCCAACACAAATGAAAGCATGATGTTAGCATGAAATGTACCATCCCTTAGTGTCGTAATTAATGAAAACATATGTGCTGATCCACGTTGAGGTCTGCTGCCTCAGCCTTACTGTCTATCTATCATCAATACAGGATCTCCAATATACAGAGTTTCTCCTGATCTCCACAAAACACCTGTGTTATGTCATTATCATGAGAAAATTAGCTGGTAATATTGACAAAACAACTTTTGTTTCGTAGTGCACACGAGAAAATAAAATAAGAAAGGAATATTGGTTGTAAGTCGCTCTGGATAAGAGCGTCTGCTAAATGACTTAAATGTAAATGTAATGGTTTTTATTATTATTATTTAATTCATATGTCCTCTCTGGCTTTCCGTGTGTATAGTGTGGCTATGTATACATAAAGAATGTATAACATACAAACAGCAGAATTTGCATTTAAAATGCAACTACTTCATGCATACAAAGGTGTCAATCTAGCCAAATGCCAAATGTATGAAGGCCGTAAATATAACGAGGTTACCCAACTGGAGCTCTGGTGCGCACTATCCATCATCCATCACTGAAATATGTTGGTATGATCACTAGAAGCATCAACCACCACCGGGCTAGAAGCACCAACCACGACCGGGCTAGAAGCATCAACCACGACCGGACTAGAAGCATCAACCACGACCGGGCTAGAAGCATCAACCACGACCGGGCTAGAAGCATCAACCACGACCGGACTAGAAGCATCAACCACGACCGGGCTAGAAGCATCAACCACGACCGGGCTAGAAGCATCAACCACGACCGGACTAGAAGCATCAACCACGACCGGACTAGAAGCATCAACCACGACCGGGCTAGAAGCATCAACCACGACCGGACTAGAAGCATCAACCACGACCGGGCTAGAAGCACCAACCACGACCGGGCTAGAAGCACCAACCACGACCGGGCTAGAAGCACCAACCACGACCGGGCTAGAAGCACCAACCACGACCGGGCTAGAAGCACCAACCACGACCGGGCTAGAAGCACCAACCACGACCGGGCTAGAAGCACCAACCACGACCGGGCTAGAAGCACCAACCACGACCGGACTAGAAGCACCAACCACGACCGGGCTAGAAGCATCAACCACGACCGGGCTAGAAGCACCAACCACGACCGGGCTAGAAGCACCAACCACGACCGGGCTAGAAGCATCAACCACGACCGGACTAGAAGCATCAACCACGACCGGGCTAGAAGCATCAACCACGACCGGGCTAGAAGCACCAACCACGACCGGGCTAGAAGCACCAACCACGACCGGGCTAGAAGCACCAACCACGACCGGGCTAGAAGCATCAACCACGACCGGGCTAGAAGCATCAACCACGACCGGGCTAGAAGCATCAACCACGACCGGGCTAGAAGCATCAACCACGACCGGACTAGAAGCATCAACCACGACCGGGCTAGAAGCATCAACCACGACCGGGCTAGAAGCATCAACCACGACCGGGCTAGAAGCACCAACCACGACCGGGCTAGAAGCACCAACCACGACCGGGCTAGAAGCACCAACCACGACCGGGCTAGAAGCATCAACCACGACCGGGCTAGAAGCATCAACCACGACCGGGCTAGAAGCATACCGGGCTAGAAGCATCAACCACGACCGGGCTAGAAGCATCAACCACGACCGGGCTAGAAGCATCAACCACGACCGGGCTAGAAGCATCAACCACGACCGGGCTAGAAGCATCAACCACGACCGGGCTAGAAGCATCAACCACGACCGGGCTAGAAGCACCAACCACGACCGGGCTAGAAGCACCAACCACGACCGGGCTAGAAGCATCAACCACGACCGGGCTAGAAGCATCAACCACGACCGGGCTAGAAGCATCAACCACGACCGGACTAGAAGCATCAACCACGACCGGGCTAGAAGCATCAACCACGACCGGGCTAGAAGCACCAACCACGACCGGGCTAGAAGCATCAACCACGACCGGGCTAGAAGCACCAACCACGACCGGGCTAGAAGCATCAACCACGACCGGGCTAGAAGCATCAACCACGACCGGGCTAGAAGCATCAACCACGACCGGACTAGAAGCATCAACCACGACCGGGCTAGAAGCATCAACCACGACCGGGCTAGAAGCACCAACCACGACCGGGCTAGAAGCACCAACCACGACCGGACTAGAAGCATCAACCACGACCTGGCTAGAAGCACCAACCATGACCAGACCGATACAACGAATGCTGAGAAGTGTTTTTTTTTTTCGGTAGGAAAATACTCACATATCAACGGTATAGGAGGTTATGATATGAATGATCCGCTCCACTGAATGAGACGAGAAGAGGGTACAGGGTAGCAACAGTGTGACTTTCCTAACCGGCTCCGCCATAAATATAAAAGCATCACTTCGTCCTCGTGACTATTAGCACTCGTGTGACAGCTGACAGAGGTGAAATGAGAAAAAAAACGCAGCGGAGTGCCTTACTAGGCTATTCAAATTATAATACGAACCGCTGTCATCTGTAAACAAGATATGTGGGTAACGTTAGTTATGTATTAGAACAGCTTCCGTGTCCTATCTGTGCCCGCAGTGTCTGTTTCAGGAGAAGGGAGACCAGAGCAAGCGCATTGAGGCGGAGATGCAGCCTTTATAATGAGTGTGAGAAGTTGATAGTCAGTTTGCGCTATGAAAATCACGTCCCCGATGGGCCCCCAAAATATATTTTGTCGCATGTTTTTGAGTAGCCTCGTATTTGTGGGCTAAGGAAACATGCACCGGTTGCTTGAATTTCTGCAAATATTATCGGTTTGACTCGAATCGTGTTGTTTCTTTTATTTTTGGAAATAGGGGTAGGCCTAATGGGATAAATGTTTTGTGTATTTTTGTGACTATCCTACACGTGTGACTACAATCAATGCAAATCAAAAAAATACACAAAACGAGACAAAATTACTCAGCAATGACCGAACTTTGAAAGTTATTCCAAAACTTTCAATGAACATGAAATTGTTTAAATGCACTACATAGATTTGCATATTAGTCCATGTTCCTAACGCGGCTTACTGGACTGCAAAGGGGACAAACAGTGCAACGTAACAACACCGTGTAACATTTCTCTCGTATTATTTCAAAACGTGTATCCTCACCCTCTGGGGGGTAGCCTACCAAGATAGAGACAGTATATCAGGTCACCATCGTTTGTTGTTGTTGTTGTTGTTTATGACCAAGATGTCTCCTTACCTTGAAGCGGTCCTGGGTTGGC
The DNA here is from genome assembly GCF_023373465.1 of Oncorhynchus keta. Lineage (NCBI taxonomy): Eukaryota > Metazoa > Chordata > Actinopteri > Salmoniformes > Salmonidae > Oncorhynchus > Oncorhynchus keta. The sequence continues at coordinate 54,906,932 of NC_068441.1, forward strand.
TGTCTATCCACGGAGCTAAATATCCTGTCGACGTAGGAAAAGAGGCCCTAAAAAGTTGATTTTGTGACTGAGATTTTTTTTCCATTGCGTACCATATTGCCCGGGGGAGAACAAAGTGGGCGCATTATGGCGGATGCAGCAGTATCCCATGGCACCCGATTCCCTATTTCGTGCATAACTTTTGACCAGGACTCATAAGGCTCTAGGTCCAACAAAGTAGTGCACTATAAAAAGAAAATAGGATGCCATTTGGGACGTGCATTGTGGTTTCATTGACCGAAGAAGACCGTGAGATCCGTCCCACTAGGAAAAAAAAAAAGAGTGTGGGGTTTGAGGGAACATAAGCACATTAAAAGGTTTATGACAGCTGCATATTTGTCATCCTATATAGGCTGTTAAATGTCCACAGTTTGGCCTTTGGAGACGCAGCTATCATTGCGGTCTACCACAAGTGCTTAATGATGCTGCAAGTTCTATAAACACAGTAATAGAATTCAAAAAGCATTTGATTTAGTGTCCCCATCTTGCAATGATGCATTGGATGTTAAACCCGGCTACTGTGTCTCTTGGGAGTAGTATAGGTTTTCCAAAGACGTCTCATAACGGCCCACTTTTAGCACAGCGCACACCTACCTGTTTATGAACCTAGATCAGGATCTATGGTATGATGAAACAGGTTGTGTCAACAACAACACTCCGATCTAATGAAATTATAGGTCTTCTCTGGTACAATTATTTATGATGCCTGAAGACTTCTCTCTGGCAGGCATGGTGTGTGTGTGTATGTATGTGTGTGTGTGTCACCGCAGATGTTACACTGTCTGTTTCAGACTGATATCTCTCTCTCTCTGGCAGGCATGGTGTGTGTGTGTGTGTCACCGCAGATGAAACAGACAGTGTCCCCACTACATCTCATCATCTACTCCCTATATAGTGCACTACTGTCCCCACTACATCTCATCATCTACTCCCTATATAGTGCACTACTGTCCCCACTACATCTCATCATATACTCCCTATATAGTGCACTACTGTCCCCACTACATCTCATCATATATTCCCTACATAGTGCACTACTATTCCCACTACATCTCATCATATATTCCCTACATAGTGCACTACTGTCCCCACTACATCTCATCATATACTCCCTATATAGTGCACTACTGTCCCCACTACATCTCATCATATATTCCCTACATAGTGCACTACTGTCCCCACTACATCTCATCATATATTCCCTACATAGTGCACTACTATCCCCACTACATCTCATCATATATTCCCTACATAGTGCACTACTATTCCCACTACATCTCATCATATACTCCCTATACAGTGCACTACTATCCCCACTACATCTCATCATATATTCCCTACATAGTGCACTACTATCCCCACTACATCTCATCATATATTCCCTACATAGTGCACTACTGTCCCCACTACATCTCATCATATATTCCCTACATAGTGCACTACTGTCCCCACTACATCTCATCATATATTCCCTACATAGTGCACTACTATTCCCACTACATCTCATCATATATTCCCTACATAGTGCACTACTATTCCCACTACATCTCATCATATATTCCCTACATAGTGCACTACTGTCCCCACTACATCTCATCATATATTCCCTACATAGTGCACTACTGTCCCCACTACATCTCATCATATATTCCCTACATAGTGCACTACTATTCCCACTACATCTCATCATATACTCCCTATATAGTGCACTACTGTCCCCACTACATCTCATCATATATTCCCTACATAGTGCACTACTATTCCCACTACATCTCATCATATACTCCCTATATAGTGCACTACTGTCCCCACTACATCTCATCATATACTCCCTATATAGTGCACTACTGTCCCCACTACATCTCATCATATATTCCCTACATAGTGCACTACTATTCCCACTACATCTCATCATATACTCCCTACATAGTGCACTACTGTCCCCACTACATCTCATCATATATTCCCTACATAGTGCACTACTATTCCCACTACATCTCATCATATATTCCCTACATAGTGCACTACTGTCCCCACTACATCTCATCATATACTCCCTATATAGTGCACTACTGTCCCCACTACATCTCATCATATATTCCCTACATAGTGCACTACTGTCCCCACTACATCTCATCATATATTCCCTACATAGTGCACTACTATCCCCACTACATCTCATCATATATTCCCTACATAGTGCACTACTATTCCCACTACATCTCATCATATACTCCCTATATAGTGCACTACTATCCCCACTACATCTCATCATATATTCCCTACATAGTGCACTACTATCCCCACTACATCTCATCATATATTCCCTACATAGTGCACTACTGTCCCCACTACATCTCATCATATATTCCCTACATAGTGCACTACTGTCCCCACTACATCTCATCATATATTCCCTACATAGTGCACTACTATTCCCACTACATCTCATCATATATTCCCTACATAGTGCACTACTATTCCCACTACTATTCCCACTACATCTCATCATATACTCCCTATATAGTGCACTACTGTCCCCACTACATCTCATCATATATTCCCTACATAGTGCACTACTATTCCCACTACATCTCATCATATATTCCCTACATAGTGCACTACTATTCCCACTACATCTCATCATATACTCCCTATATAGTGCACTACTGTCCCCACTACATCTCATCATATATTCCCTACATAGTGCACTACTATTCCCACTACATCTCATCATATATTCCCTACATAGTGCACTACTATTCCCACTACATCTCATCATATATTCCCTACATAGTGCACTACTGTCCCCACTACATCTCATCATATATTCCCTACATAGTGCACTACTATCCCCACTACATCTCATCATATATTCCCTACATAGTGCACTACTGTCCCCACTACATCTCATCATATACTCCCTATATAGTGCACTACTATTCCCACTACATCTCATCATATATTCCCTACATAGTGCACTACTATCCCCACTACATCTCATCATATATTCCCTACATAGTGCACTACTGTCCCCACTACATCTCATCATATATTCCCTACATAGTGCACTACTATCCCCACTACATCTCATCATATATTCCCTACATAGTGCACTACTGTCCCCACTACATCTCATCATATATTCCCTACATAGTGCACTACTATCCCCACTACATCTCATCATATATTCCCTACATAGTGCACTACTGTCCCCACTACATCTCATCATATATTCCCTACATAGTGCACTACTGTCCCCACTACATCTCATCATATATTCCCTACATAGTGCACCCCCCCATCACTTTATTTGGAATTTCCAGAATTTCCATCTGTAGATGTCGTAGTATCAACAAACTATCTGTTGATATATAACTGCTTGCTCAGGTTACGGTTAGGGTAAGAATAAGGGTTTAGGGTTACAGCTAGGGTTAGTTGAAACGTTACTGATAGTTCGTAGGACGACGCTCTAGACTATCCAAATAGTGTTACAGATGTTGTTGTAGTTGTGGTATTCTCCCCGCACAGCCGCCAATTTATACCGGTGCTATTATCCAAAGCAACTTAGTCATACGTGCATACATTTTTCGTACGGGTTTCCCCCGGCGGGAATCGAACCCACGACCCTTGACGTTATAAGCTCCATTCTAGAACAACAGTCACAAACCTAAAAAATATATATATAATATATGCCATTTAGCAGACGCTTTTATCCAAACCGACTTACAGTCATGTGTGCATACATTCTACGTATGGGTGGTCCCGGGAATCGAACCCACTACCCTGGCGTTACAAGCGCCATGCTCTACCAACTGAGCCACAGAAGGACCATATATATATATATCCTGTGGATATATATATATCTTTTTTAAAGAACTCAAGTCCGAATTAAGCCCATAGTGTTGTAGTTCCTTTAGCCCATAGTGTTGTAGTTCCTTTAGCCCATAGATAGTGTTGTAGTTCCTTTAGCCCATAGATAGTGTTGTAGTTCCTTTAGCCCATAGATAGTGTTGTAGTTCCTTTAGCCCATAGATAGTGTTGTAGTTCCTTTAGCCCATAGATAGTGTTGTAGTTCCTTTAGCCCATAGATAGTGTTGTAGTTCCTTTAGCCCATAGATAGTGTTGTAGTTCCTTTAGCCCATAGATAGTGTTGTAGTTCCTCTAGCCCATAGATAGTGTTGTAGTTCCTTTAACCCTTAGATAGTATTGTAGTTCCTTTAGCCCTTAGATAGTATTGTAGTTCCTTTAGCCCATAGATAGTGTTGTAGTTCCTTTAGCCCATAGATAGTGTTGTAGTTCCTTTAGCCCATAGTGTTGTAGTTCCTTTAGCCCATAGATAGTGTTGTAGTTCCTTTAGCCCATAGATAGTGTTGTAGTTCCTTTAGCCCTTAGATAGTGTTGTAGTTCCTTTAGCCCACCTGCCTAGACTCAACCAATAGGCTACCTGACTCTAACCGATTGGCTACCTGCCTGTTTTACTGACTCTAACAAATAGGCTACCTGCCTCTTTAACCGATAGGCTACCTGCCTGTTTAACTGCTGAGGAATTGTATTATAAAAGCAAAATGGCAGAAATGTATAAGAAAGCCCTTTTTACATCAGCAGTTGTCACAAAGCGCCACGCAGACGCCCGGCCAGCGCCACGCAGACGCCCGGCTAGCGCCACGCAGACGCCCGGCCCGGCGTTCCCCGCAGACGTGTTGGGCGCCACCAGACGCCCGGCCCAGTGCCACGCAGACGCCCTAGCCCGGGCGCCACGCAGACGCCCTTTAGCCCATAACGCAGACGCCCGGCCCAGGCGCCACGCAGACGCCCCTTTAGCGCCACGCAGACGTAGCCCGGCGCCACGCAGACGCCCGGCCCGGGCGCCACGCAGACGCCCCGCCCAGCGCCACGCAGACGCCCGGCGCCACGCAGACGCCCCGTTGGCGCCACGCAGACGCCCGGCGCCACGCAGACGCCCCGCCCGGCGCCACGCAGACGCCCGGCTGCATCCTGTGGATCTATGGTTTCTTTGCAAGAAAGGGAAAAACACAAACAGATGTAATTTCTCCATTGTTCCTTTATTTCACCAAAAATAACAGTTCTCCTTTATTCTTGTTCCCGAAACGTTTTGTTTTACGACAGACACTTAAAAAAAAAGGGGGGAAAAAGAAGGTAGACACTACTGAATGTTATTTCTTACCCACAGAATAATCCACTGTACTGTCTGCAAACAGAGCTGGTTTTGTCAACACTATTTTGGTACAGAGTAGGTTGAGGTCAACTAATAAACTCATTTTATAACCCATAGGATAGTCACTGGAGATCGGACAGGATGAATCGGACAGAGCAGCAGAAACACTTTACTATGTAAATGTTGGGTTTTCATTGAAGTTTGGAGCTAGATGTGCTCTGTTTCTGAAATGGTACCCTATTCTTCTATAGTGCACTAGCTTTGCTCAGAGCGCCATTGGGCCCTGGTCAACAGTAGTGCACTAGCTTTGCTCAGAGCGGCATTGGGCCCTGGTCAACAGTAGTGCACTATGTATGGAATAGGATGCCATTTGGGACATAGCCCCCCTCTTCTACAGTGTGGCTGTTCTCCCCTCTTCTACAGTCTGGCTGTTCCCCCCTCTTCTACAGTCTGGCTGTTCCCCCCTCTTCTACAGTGTGGCTGTTCCCCCCTCTTCTACAGCGTGGCTGTTCCCCCCTCTTCTACAGCGTGGCTGTTCCCCCCTCTTCTACAGCGTGGCTGTTCCCCCCTCTTCTACAGCGTGGCTGTTCCCCCCTCTTCTACAGTCTGGCTGTTCCCCCCTCTAATACAGCGTGGCTGTTCCCCCCTCTTCTACAGTCTGGCTGTTCCCCCCTCTTCTACAGTCTGGCTGTTCCCCCCTCTTCTACAGTGTGGCTGTTCCCCCCTCTTCTACAGTGTGGCTGTTCCCCCCTCTTCTACAGTCTGGCTGTTCCCCCTCTTCTACAGCTGAGATCGCTGTTCCCCCCTTCTACAGTGTGGCTGTTCCCCCTCTTCTACAGTGTGGCTTTCTTCTACAGTCTGGCTGTTCCCCCTCTTCTACAGTCTGGCTGTTCCCCCCTCTTCTACAGTCTGGCTGTTCCCCCCTCTTCTACAGTGTGGCTGTTCCCCCTCTTCTACAGTGTGGCTGTTCCCCCTCTTCTACAGTGTGGCTGTTCCCCCCTCTTCTACAGTCTGGCTGTTCCCCCCTCTTCTACAGTCTGGCTGTTCCCCCCTCTTCTACAGTGTGGCTGTTCCCCCCTCTTCTACAGTCTGGCTGTTCCCCCCTCTTCTACAGTCTGGCTGTTCCCCCCTCTTCTACAGTCTGGCTGTTCCCCCCTCTTCTACAGTCTGGCTGTTCCCCCCTCTTCTACAGTGTGGCTGTTCCCCCCTCTTCTACAGCGTGGCTGTTCCCGGTCCTATGCCTCTGCAGTGGTGGGCAGAACTCCAACGTACAGAGTCTTCCTGTCCAGCGTCTTCATTGACCACTCTGCTGGGATTTCTGAAACACATATACAAATGATTGAAAAGTATGAAGGAAGACAATCTGCTGGCATCTTTAAGGAGGTACAAACCTGTAAGAAATTAAGAAAAGAATGAGAGGAGTCTGTCAAAGGTCTGTCTCCACTACCTGAAACTAGATCATTTTATTCGGAGGGGTTTGAAATCACATGTTGTAGGGCTGCTGTCTCGCGTTTCTAGGTAGTGCTGTCTCGCGTTTCTAGGTAGTGCTGTCTCGCGTTTCTAGGTAGTGCTGTCTCGTGTTTCCTAGGTAGTGTTGTGTTGAATTTCTAGGTAAAAAAATACACTCCGACTTTGGAATTAAATGTTGCCCATTTACATCACATATGTTGCCTAACTACAGCTAGCTACCCAGCTAGCTACCCACGACGTATTGACATCTACCTTAAATAACATTCGTTTTAAGTCATATTTGTTTAATTGGCTAGCTAGCTAGAGTACTACGATTCACATCCAGTATATCTAGCTGATAATTAGGAAGTAAAACTTTTTGCTTCGTGTCGATCTTGTTGGGTCTCTATTGTTGCCATTGTCCTGGCTGGAAGAAGGTTCAGTGCAGTGGGAGGTAATACAGCAGGGCGAGTGCCAGTGCTTCTCAAGAGAACGCACTCGGAGCGCGAGAGTGTGGAGCAAACAGCCATTTTGTCTCATGCTTAAAATGTGCTCCCCCATTGTTATAATTTGAAAGTTCCCATGGTTGTTACTTCAACAGTGGGAAGTTAACTAAATGAGTCGATATGGCTACTGGAACAGCTTTTTCCTCGATATTGGCAGTAGATATTTATGTTCTATTTCAGATTTGAACTGCAGATAAGAAGACCAAGATGTCATACCCTCTCATCTTTGTCTAACTAGTTGGGGAAAAAACGGTCAAATGGCATTTGATTTCACAAGCTGTACGTTTTTTTTTGTTGGGAAAGTGGTAAAAGTTGATGATTTGTCAAAAGTTACAGTATTTAACAGTGTTGGAATTCATGATGTCACAATGGGGAGTTCTAGAATACTGAAGAAAAAAAATTAAAATGAATGAAAAAACTATGCCAACATTTTATAGTTTAAAAAGTATATATATATATATATTTTTTAATCAAAAAGTAAAACGTAAGCACAATATTCCAGATCATTCCACACGTTTTAAAGTTTGAACGACGTTTCCAGCAATGAACGTGTAAGAGGAGTAGCGTGCAGAAGAATGAGAACAAGTATGACGAAGATTTATAGTCGGGAGTGATGCTTCTCAAGTCCCACCTAATTAGGTAGGAAGACCTATGAGCTTTACGTCAAACCAGCCGTCTGCTAGGGCAGTCAGGCAGTCTGTCAGACACAGTAATTGGACAGGGAGGTTTCCTCAGCCCAGGACTTTTGCTTCTTTGCTGCTGGTTCAAGGTCAACATTAAACCAGTTTAAAAGTCAAGGATCATTGGCACAGGGTTAGCAAACTACAGAGCGGAGGCTAGCAGGCTACAGCTAAATGTGTGGAGGAGGTGGAGGTACAGGCTACAGGCTACAGCTAAACGTGTGGAGGAGGTGGAGGTACAGGCTACAGCTAAACGTGTGGAGGAGGTGGAGGTGCAGGCTACAGCTAAACGTGTGGAGGAGGTGGAGGTACAGGCTACAGCTAAACGTGTGGAGGAGGAGGAGGTACAGGCTACAGCTAAACGTGTGGAGGAGGTGGAGGTGCAGGCTACAGCTAAACGTGTGGAGGAGGTGGAGGTGCAGGCTACAGCTAAACGTGTGGAGGAGGTGGAGGTGCAGGCTACAGCTAAACGTGTGGAGGAGGTGGAGGTGCAGGCTACAGCTAAACGTGTGGAGGAGGTGGAGGTACAGGCTACAGCTAAACGTGTGGAGGAGGTGGAGGTGCAGGCTACAGCTAAACGTGTGGAGGAGGTGGAGGTGCAGGCTACAGCTAAACGTGTGGAGGAGGTGGAGGTACAGGCTACAGCTAAACGTGTGGAGGAGGTGGAGGTACAGGCTACAGCTAAATGTGTGGAGGAGGTGGAGGTGCAGGCTACAGCTAAATGTGTGGAGGAGGTGGAGGTGCAGGCTACAGCTAAACGTGTGGAGGAGGTGGAGGTACAGGCTACAGCTAAATGTGTGGAGGAGGTGGAGGTACAGCCTACAGCTAAATGTGTGGAGGAGGTGGAGGTGCAGGCTACAGCTAAATGTGTGGAGGAGGTGGAGGTGCAGGCTACAGCTAAACGTGTGGAGGAGGTGGAGGTGCAGGCTACAGCTAAACGTGTGGAGGAGGTAGAGGGCAGGCTACAGCTAAACGTGTGGAGGAGGAGGAGGTGTAGGCTACAGCTAAATGTGTGGAGGAGGTGGAGGTGCAGGCTACAGCTAAACGTGTGGAGGAGGTGGAGGTGCAGGCTACAGCTAAACGTGTGGAGGAGGTGGAGGTACAGGCTACAGCTAAACGTGTGGAGGAGGTGGAGGTACAGGCTACAGCTAAACGTGTGGAGGAGGAGGAGGTACAGGCTACAGCTAAACGTGTGGAGGAGGTGGAGGTGTAGGCTACAGCTAAACGTGTGGAGGAGGTGGAGGTGTAGGCTACAGCTAAACGTGTGGAGGAGGTGGAGGTGCAGGCTACAGCTAAACGTGTGGAGGAGGTGGAGGTACAGGCTACAGCTAAACGTGTGGAGGAGGTGGAGGTGCAGGCTACAGCTAAACGTGTGGAGGAGGTGGAGGTACAGGCTACAGCTAAACGTGTGGAGGAGGTGGAGGTACAGGCTACAGCTAAACGTGTGGAGGAGGTAGAGGTACAGGCTACAGCTAAACGTGTGGAGGAGGAGGTGGAGGTGCAGGCTACAGCTAAACGTGTGGAGGAGGTAGAGGTACAGGCTACAGCTAAACGTGTGGAGGAGGTGGAGGTACAGGCTACAGCTAAACGTGTGGAGGAGGTGGAGGTACAGGCTACAGCTAAACGTGTGGAGGAGGTGGAGGTGTAGGCTACAGCTAAACGTGTGGAGGAGGAGGAGGTGCAGGCTACAGCTAAACGTGTGGAGGAGGAGGTGGAGGTGCAGGCTACAGCTAAACGTGTGGAGGAGGTGGAGGTACAGGCTACAGCTAAACGTGTGGAGGAGGTGGAGGTGCAGGCTACAGCTAAACGTGTGGAGGAGGTGGAGGTGCAGGCTACAGCTAAACGTGTGGAGGAGGTAGAGGTACAGGCTACAGCTAAACGTGTGGAGGAGGTGGAGGTGCAGGCTACAGCTAAACGTGTGGAGGAGGTAGAGGTACAGGCTACAGCTAAACGTGAGGAGGAGGTGGAGGTGCAGGCTACAGCTAAACGTGTGGAGGAGGTAGAGGTACAGGCTACAGCTAAACGTGTGGAGGAGGTAGAGGTGCAGGCTACAGCTAAACGTGTGGAGGAGGTGGAGGTACAGGCTACAGCTAAACGTGTGGAGGAGGTAGAGGTGCAGGCTACAGCTAAACGTGTGGAGGAGGTAGAGGTACAGGCTACAGCTAAACGTGTGGAGGAGGTGGAGGTGCAGGCTACAGCTAAACGTGTGGAGGAGGTAGAGGTGCAGGCTACAGCTAAACGTGTGGAGGAGGTAGAGGTACAGGCTACAGCTAAACGTGTGGAGGAGGAGGTAGAGGTGCAGGCTACAGCTAAACGTGTGGAGGAGGAGGTAGAGGTGCAGGCTACAGCTAAACGTGTGGAGGAGGAGGTAGAGGTGCAGGCTACAGCTAAACGTGTGGAGGAGGTAGAGGTGCAGGCTACAGCTAAACGTGTGGAGGAGGTGGAGGTGCAGGCTACAGCTAAACGTGTGGAGGAGGTGGAGGTGCAGGCTACAGCTAAACGTGTGGAGGAGGTAGAGGTGCAGGCTACAGCTAAACGTGTGTGGAGGTAGAGGTACAGGCTACAGCTAAACGTGTGGAGGAGGAGGTAGAGGTGCAGGTTACAGCTAAACGTGTGGAGGAGGTAGAGGTGCAGGCTACAGCTAAACGTGTGGAGGAGGTAGAGGTGCAGGCTACAGCTAAACGTGTGGAGGAGGAGGTAGAGGTACAGGCTACAGCTAAACGTGTGGAGGAGGAGGTGGAGGTGCAGGCTACAGCTAAACGTGTGGAGGAGGAGGTAGAGGTACAGGCTACAGCTAAACGTGTAGTAGAGCAGTAAATGCCCTCTAGCCTGAGCGTAGACACAGTAGGATTGATGGGGAAAGTAGCGGAAAGAACACAGCTGAAGCAGGACACAAGTACCGTTCAAGTGGAGCTTCCAAGATGCTGCTCTGGCCAAGTCAAGAGAGCGTTTCCCAGCCCATTCTTTGAGCACTGCCAGGCCTGGCCAGTAGCCATCCTAGATGCATTGAAGACAACACGGAGACAGAACCAAAATAGGACCTCGGCCCGCTGGTGTCGGTCTTACCTTGGGTGAGCGCATCGTCCAGGTAGAGCTTCAGCCTACGGCTGCGGAGGCCGAACAACTTAGCCGTCTCAGACAGCAAAGCATTGTGGGTCAGGTGGTTGTGTCCGACAGGATTGACCAGCAGCAGGGTCCCCACATCTCCACTCTGACACTCTACAGAGACACAGGACATGCATAGCATCAGTACAAATCAGTAGCAGCACGTAGCCTAGCGGTTAGCGACACGAACCAAACCAGTAACTTGGAGGGTTCCAAGTTCGAATCCCGGGTCTGACGAGGAGAGGGGGAAAAAAAATCTGTCAGGAAATGTGCTGGCAACCGGCTTAGTTGATGGTATGAAATTCTAGTTTTCATTGGGCCCCAAGTCACTCGCTGGCAGGAGTTTGGTGTAAACCAGATGGAAGATGCATTGGTGTAACAAACTGAAAAAAAAACCTTTAAATAAAAGTGGAGTGAATGGGAAGCAGATGTGTAGCGGAGCGAGAGAAAGAGGAACTGGTCAGTTAAACGTACCAGCAGGCTGACAGTTGGCCAGTTGGAGGTTGACGTAGGGACACACCAGTGAGTCAGAGTTGGGAGAGGAGTCACTGGGATTGGAGCCTGATGTCACCGACAGGGTTTTCCCATTCAGAGACAGCAGATCACACTTACCAGTCAACTCTGGAATAACAAGAACATACAGGACAGGTCTGAAACATACAGCTCTCAGTTACTGAACAGGTCTGAAACATACAGGACAGGTCTGAAACATACAGCTCTCAGTTACTGAACAGGTCTGAAACATACAGGACAGGTCTGAAACATACAGGACAGGTCTGAAACATACAGCTCTCAGTTACAGGACAGGTCTGAAACATACAGCTCTCAGTTACTGGACAGGTCTGAAACATACAGGACAGGTCTGAAACACACAGGACAGGTCTGAAACATACAGCTCTCAGTTACTGAACAGGTCTGAAACATACAGGACAGGTCTGAAACATACAGGACAGGTCTGAAACATACAGGACAGGTCTGAAACATACTGAACAGGTCTGAAACATACAGGACAGGTCTGAAACATACAGGACAGGTCTGAAACACACAGGACAGGTCTGAAACTTACAGCTCTCAGTTACTGAACAGGTCTGAAACATACAGGACAGGTCTGAAACATACAGCTCTCAGTTACTGGACAGGTCTGAAACATACAGCCCTCAGTTACAGGACAGGTCTGAAACTTACAGCTCTCAGTTACTGGACAGGTCTGAAACATACAGGACAGGTCTGAAACATACTGGACAGGTCTGAAACATACAGCTCTCAGTTACTGGACAGGTCTGAAACATACAGCCCTCAGTTACTGGACAGGTCTGAAACATACAGCTCTCAGTTACTGAACAGGTCTGAAACATACAGGACAGGTCTGAAACATACAGCTCTCAGTTACTGAACAGGTCTGAAACATACAGGTCTCATACTGGACAGGTCTGAAACATACAGGACAGGTCTGAAACATACAGGACAGGTCTGAAACATACAGCTCTCAGTTACTGGACAGGTCTGAAATATACAGCCCTCAGTTACAGGACAGGTCTGAAACATACAGCTCTCAGTTACTGAACAGGTCTGAAATATACAGCCCTCAGTTACAGGACAGGTCTGAAACATACAGGACAGGTCTGAAACATACAGGTCTGAAACATACAGGACAGGTCTGAAACATACAGCTCTCAGTTACTGGACAGGTCTGAAATATACAGCCCTCAGTTACAGGACAGGTCTGAAACATACTGAACAGGTCTGAAATATACAGCCCTCAGTTACAGGACAGGTCTGAAACATACAGCTCTCAGTTACTGAACAGGTCTGAAACATACAGCTCTCAGTTACTGAACAGGTCTGAAACATACAGGACAGGTCTGAAACATACTGGACAGGTCTGAAACATACTGGACAGGTCTGAAACATACAGCTCTCAGTTACTGAACATTTCTGAAACATACAGCTCTCAGTTACTGAACAGGTCTGAAACATACAGGACAGGTCTGAAACATACTGGACAGGTCTGAAACATACTGGACAGGTCTGAAACATACAGCTCTCAGTTACTGGACAGGTCTGAAACATACAGCTCTCAGTTACAGGACAGGTCTGAAACATACAGCCCTCAGTTACTGGACAGGTCTGAAACTTACAGCTCTCAGTTACTGGACAGGTCTGAAACATACAGGACAGGTCTGAAACATACAGGACAGGTCTGAAACATACAGCTCTCAGTTACTGGACAGGTCTGAAACATACAGCTCTCAGTTACTGGACAGGTCTGAAACATACAGGACAGGTCTGAAACATACAGCTCTCAGTTACTGAACAGGTCTGAAACATACAGGACAGGTCTGAAACATACAGCTCTCAGTTACTGAACAGGTCTGAAACATACAGGACAGGTCTGAAACATACAGGACAGGTCTGAAACATACAGCTCTCAGTTACTGGACAGGTCTGAAACATACAGGACAGGTCTGAAACATACAGGTCTCAGTTACAGGACAGGTCTGAAACGTACAGCTCTCAGTTACTGGACAGGTCTGAAACATACAGGACAGGTCTGAAACACACAGGACAGGTCTGAAACATACAGGACAGGTCTGAAACACACAGGACAGGTCTGAAACATACAGCTCTCAGTTACTGGACAGGTCTGAAACATACAGGACAGGTCTGAAACATACAGCTCTCAGTTACTGGACAGGTCTGAAACATACAGGACAGGTCTGAAACATACAGGACAGGTCTGAAACATACAGCTCTCAGTTACTGGACAGGCCTGAAACATACAGGACAGGCCTGAAACATACAGCTCTCAGTTACTGGACAGGTCTGAAACATACAGGACAGGTCTGAAACATACAGCTCTCAGTTACTGAACAGGTCTGAAACATACAGGACAGGTCTGAAACATACTGGACAGGTCTGAAACATACTGGAAAGGTCTGAAACATACAGCCCTCAGTTACAGGACAGGTCTGAAACTTACAGCTCTCAGTTACTGAACAGGTCTGAAACATACTGGAAAGGTCTGAAACATACAACTCTCAGTTACTGGACAGGTCTGAAACATACAGGTCTCAGTTACAGGACAGGTCTGAAACGTACAGCTCTCAGTTACTGGACAGGTCTGAAACATACAGGACAGGTCTGAAACATACAGGACAGGTCTGAAACATACAGGACAGGTCTGAAACACACAGGACAGGTCTGAAACATACAGCTCTCAGTTACTGGACAGGTCTGAAACATACAGGACAGGTCTGAAACATACAGCTCTCAGTTACTGGACAGGTCTGAAACATACAGGACAGGTCTGAAACATACAGGACAGGTCTGAAACATACAGCTCTCAGTTACTGAACAGGTCTGAAACATACAGCTCTCAGTTACTGGACAGGTCTGAAACATACAGGACAGGTCTGAAACATACAGGACAGGTCTGAAACATACAGGACAGGTCTGAAACATACAGCCCTCAGTTACTGGACAGGTCTGAAACATACAGGACAGGTCTGAAACATACAGCCCTCAGTTCCTGGACAGGTCTGAAACATACAGGACAGGTCTGAAACATACAGGACAGGTCTGAAACATACAGGACAGGCCTGAAACATACAGCCCTCAGTTCCTGGACAGGTCTGAAACATATAACACACCTTAATCTCTTATAATAATTCACACGAGTAAAATAAATAAAAATGTTGAGTTGTGTGAGAACCGCTCTTAAATCGCCATCTGCTCATCACTAACCTGTCCAATAAAATCAATCATTTCATGACTCCTCCAATGTTTTTTGTTGTTGTACGTCTGTCTGTCTGTCTGTCTGTCTGTCTGTCTGTCTGTCTGTCTGTCTGTCTGTCTGTCTGTCTGTCTGTCTGTCTGTCTGTCTGTCTGTCTGTCTGTGTGTGAGAGAAACATCCTTGTAGGGAGAACCAGGGAGGGAATGGTACAGTACTATATTGGTTCAGGGGTCCCAGGAGACTCACATATTATGAATAGAACTAGTCTCAGTCCCAGGATGACGCCTGTCATCTCTGACAACCACCCAACAAGTAGGCTAAGCTAGTGGTTAGTCCCCAGACCCACTCAACAAGTAGGCTAAGCTAGTGGTTAGTCCCCAGAACCACTCAACAAGTAGGCTAAGCTAGTGGTTAGTCCCCAGACCCACTCAACAAGTAGGCTAAGCTAGTGGTTAGTCCCCAGACCCACTCAACAAGTAGGCTAAGCTAGTGGTCAGTCCCCAGACCCACTCAACAAGTAGGCTAAGCTAGTGGTCAGTCCCCAGACCCACTCAACAAGTAGGCTAAGCTAGTGGTCAGTCCCCAGACCCACTCAACAAGTAGGCTAAGCTAGTGGTCAGTCCCCAGACCCACTCAACAAGTAGGCTAAGCTAGTGGTTAGTCCCCAGACCCACTCAACAAGTAGGCTAAGCTAGTGGTTAGTCCCCAGACCCACTCAACAAGTAGGCTAAGCTAGTGGTCAGTCCCCAGACCCACTCAACCAGTAGGCTAAGCTAGTGGTTAGTCCCCAGACCCACTCAACAAGTAGGCTAAGCTAGTGGTCAGTCCCCAGACCCACTCAACAAGTAGGCTAAGCTAGTGGTTAGTCCCCAGACCCACTCAACAAGTAGGCTAAGCTAGTGGTCAGTCCCCAGACCCACTCAACAAGTAGGCTAAGCTAGTGGTCAGTCCCCAGAACCACTCAACAAGTAGGCTAAGCTAGTGGTCAGTCCCCAGACCCACTCAACAAGTAGGCTAAGCTAGTGGTTAGTCCCCAGAACCACTCAACAAGTAGGCTAAGCTAGTGGTTAGTCCCCGGAACCACTCAACAAGTAGGCTAAGCTAGTGGTTAGTCCACGGAACCACCCAACATATAGGCTAAACTAGAGACAGAACCACTACTTCAGCTAGCTACCACCCAACATATAGGCTAAACTAGAGACAGAACCACTACTTCAGCTAGCTACCACCCAAAATGTAGGCTAAACTAGAGACAGAACCACTACTTCAGCTAGCTACCACCCAAAATGTAGGCTAAACTAGAGACAGAACCACTACTTCAGCTAGCTACCACCCAAAATGTAGGCTAAACTAGAGACAGAACCACTACTTCAGCTAGCTACCACCCAACATGTAGGCTAAACTAGAGACAGAACCACTACTTCAGCTAGCTACCACCCAAAATGTAGGCTAAACTAGAGACAGAACCACTACTTCAGCTAGATACCACCCAAAATGTAGGCTAAACTAGAGACAGAACCACTACTTCAGCTAGCTACCACCCAAAATGTAGGCTAAACTAGAGACAGAACCACTACTTCAGCTAGCTACCACCCAACATATAGGCTAAGCTATTTCAGTCCAGCTAGCTACAAGCCAACATTAAGGCTAAGCTACTGACAAAACTACCCAATATGTAGGCTAAGCAACTCCACTCCAGCTATTTACCACCCAACATGTAGGATGGCATACTCTCCAGAACCACCCAACATGTAGGCTAAGCTAGACACAGAACCACCCAGCATGTAGGATGGGATACTCTCCAGAACCACCCAGCATGTAGGATGATCTAGAGACAGAACCACCCAACATGTAGGATGGCATACTCTCCAGAACCACCCAAAATGTAGGCTAAGCTAGAGACAGAACCACCCAGCATGTAGGATGAGATACTCTCCAGAACCACCCAGCATGTAGGATGGCATACTCTCCAGAACCACCCAAAATGTAGGCTAAGCTAGAGACAGAACCACCCAGCATGTAGGATGAGATACTCTCCAGAACCACCCAAAATGTAGGCTAAGCTAGACACAGAACCACCCAGCATGTAGGATGGGATACTCTCCAGAACCACCCAGCATGTAGGATGATCTAGAGACAGAACCACCCAAAATGTAGGCTAAGCTAGAGACAGAACCACCCAGCATGTAGGATGAGCTAGAGACAGAAAGACCAGCATGTAGGCTAGGCTACTCCAGTCCAGCGAGCTATCACCCTACACATTTTATCATGGGGCTGAGAGTAATGTAGCAGTTTTAAAGCTAATTTCTTGCAAATGTGCACTATACAAGTCTCAAGCTGGGCTACCTCATCACGAGAGTGATTCTAAAATCACCCGCCAGTCTCCAGTCATAGCCAGGGAATACCGCCAAACTCTAAGGCCGGGAGGTGAATGGGTTGGTAAATATTTCATGATGACAATAATTCTGATGTTTCATGGAAGTTACTGACAGACAGACCACGGTTACTGAGTAACTGAGTATTCACAAACCCTTCACTTTTATTGTTGTGTTACAAAGTGGGATTAAACTGGATTTAATTACATTTTTGTCAACGTGGAAGAAAGATTCTAACATTTGTATAAAAAATAATAATAATGAAAAATAAAACACTAATTATATCTTGATTTGATAAGTAATCATCCCCAGGTTAGAGAAGCCTTTGGCAGCGATTAAAGCTGTGAATCTTTATGGGTAAGTCTCAAGAGCTTTCCACTCTTGGATTGTACAAACATTTTAAAATTGGTTGTAGATCATAGCTAGACAACCATTTTCAGGTCTTGCCATAGATTTTCAAGCAGATTTGCGTCAAAACTGTAACTTAGCCACTCAGGAACATTCAATGTCTTCTTGGTAAACAACTCCAGTGTAGAATTAGGCCTTGTGTTTTAGGTTATTGTCCTGCTGAAAGGTGAATTAATCTCCCGGTATCTGGTGGAAAGCAGACTAAACCAGATTTTCTAGAATTTTGATCCTGAAAAACTCCCCAGTCCTTAACGATTACAAGCATACCCATAACATGATGCAGCCACCTCTATGTTTGAAAATATGGGGAGTGGTGCTCAGTAATAAGTTGTATTAGATTTTCCCCAAACATAACACTTTGTATTCAGGACAAAAAAGTTAATTGCTTTTCCATATTTTTTTGCAGCATTTTCTTGCCTCGTTACAAACAGGAATATTTGTTTTGGAATATTTCTATTCTCTACAGGTTTCCTTCTTTTCACTCTTGTCATTTAGGTTTGTATTGTAGAGTAACTACAATGTTGTTGATCCATCCTCAGTTTTCTCCTTTCACAGCCATTAAACTAACTATTTTAAAGTCACAATTGGCCTCATGGTGAAATCTCTTCTTCCTTATTTAAGTTTGCCATAACCAACGAGTTGAATTCTTATTGATTAAAGACATTTCAGCTTTTAATTTCTTATTAATTAGTCAAAAAAAGTGTTTAACTCCACTTCCACATTATGGGGCATTGTGGGTAGGCCAGTGACAAAAAAATAAAAAATCTACATTTAATCGATTTTAAATTCAGGCCGTAACAGCCAAATGTGGAAAAATGTCAAGGGGTGTGAAATCTTTCCGATGTATAGGAGGCTTGTGAATGTCCCATCTCACTAGTTAGTGTATGTAATGAGTATCACAGGATGAGTCATAATACCCATAAAACCTAGCGGTCAAACAGGGAAATGGTTCCAATCGAAACACTTAAAATAAGTGCTGTGTTTCATGTCGGCTTTTGGTTTTGACAACCGTATAAATCTCTCTAGGACAAGGTGACTTTTATTAATATATCCGCCCATGTTTACCTGCCAAAAATGAAACACTTAATTAGCTGTTAAATGTGGCTATCATAAAGAACTACAAATACCATGATGAGACTGACGAATCGAGGTGAAGGTAAGAATCTGTGGATTAACTATCTAATGTTAATTAAATGTAGTAATAAAAAAAATGGCTACATTTTCTTTCAATGGACAATTCTGTGACCACATTTTAAATTGACAATACCTGCTAGCAAAAGTGTCAGAAACAACGTGCAGGAGACTGCAGGGATTTGTAGTTTTGTATGATGTCTACTTTGATGCCAATCAGCGTTTTTTGAATCGGAGAGTAAATAGAGACAGATATATATTGATAAAAGTCACCTTGTCCACAGTTATCAAAATAGGGTAAACCTATATGAAAACACAGCCCTAGTTTCTAAAATCACCCATGGGAAAAATGAATGGTGAAAAAAAACAGTTGGGAACCATTTCCCTGTTTGATCGCAAGGTTTTATGGGTAATTATGACACCTCTACTGTGGGGCTCTATTGACATAAGGGGGTTGATTTGGGATTCAAAGTGTCATCTTACCAGTCTTGCCGTTGAAAACACAGAGCTCAGTGTTGTTGAGACCAAAGAGACTGGAGCAGACCTGTCTCAGCTTGACCATGTCCAGACAGATATCTCCTTTAGGGTTCTCCAGGAGAACCACACCCTCTGACAGAGACGGAACAAAAATAGCATTTATTAATGTTTAAACCGTAAAAGCATGAACAGGGAACAGGGCTGTTATATTTGGTACCCTTCCCCAGATCTGTGCCTCGACACAATCCTGTCTCGGAGCTCTACGGACAATTCCTTCGACCTCATGGCTTGGTTTTTGCTCTGACATGCACTGTGAACTGTGGGACCTTATATAGACAGGTGTGTGCCTTTCCAAATCATGTCCAATCAATTGAATTTACCACAGGTGGACTCCAATCAAGTTGTATAAACATCTCAAGGATGATCAATGGAAACAGGATGCACCTGAGCACAATTCCAAGTCTCATAGCAAAAGGGTCTGAATACTTATGTAAATAAGTTCCGTTTTAAAATTTGAATACATTTGCAAAAAAATTCTAAAAACCTGTTTTTGCTTTGTCATTATGGGATATTGTGTAGTAGATTGTGATGTTTTCATTTGGATTTAATTGAGATTTTAAGAATAAGGCTGTAACAAAAATGTGGAAAATGTCAAGTGGTTTGAATATTTACCTCTGTTGACAAATCCAGTGCTTTTTATCACATTTCTATTGAGTTCACCTTCTAAGCCACCAGGGTAGTGGGTTCGATTCCCGGGACCACCCATACGTAGAATGTATGCACACATGACTGTAAGTCGCTTTGGATAAAAGCGTCTGCTAAATGGCATATATTATTATTATTATATTATTATACAACAGATTCTTTTTCAAGCCTCCATGTTTTTATTGTTGTTGCTGTGGTAACTAGTTTGACAAAGTCCACCAATTTCTGAAAGGGATTATAAAAAAAAGGGTTTTTCGAAATGATACTTTTTTTATTTTTTAACCTCTGTTGGTGCTTTTAGGGTGAGAATTCGTCCGCTCTTGAATCGGAATGTCAAGTTACACCCCAAATGTAATGAAATGTAATCGACCCCTTGCTATACACCTGCATTGCTTGCTGTTTGGGGGTTTTAGGCTGGGTTTCTGTACAGCACTTTGAGATATCAGCTGATGTACGAAGGGCTAAATAAATAAATACATTTGATTTGATATACTGTGTTCCATTACACACCGATACGGACAATTTAGATAAACAAAGCCAGAATTGAGGTCCAATCCAATTGCGCCCTGGGGTGCATCAATAGTGGGACCACGACCAAAAGTCATGTAAAGCTCGGTCAATCTAATGATAAGTCTAAATATACCTTGTTCCTCGTTGTTGAGTTTGAGTTGGAGGTTGATGTAGGCACAGGCTGGTCCAGTCAGAGGAGCTCGAGGGGCGGCTGCTCCCTTCACTATGGTCAGGTCCAGGTCCGAACCCTTCAACTATAGTACCACCACAGACACAGGCACGCAACCACAGGCAACCACAGACGCAGACACAGACGCAACCACAGACGCACCACAGACGCACCACAGGCACCACCACAGACACAGCCACAGGCACCACCACAGACACAGCCACAGACACAGCCACAGACACAGCCACAGACACAGCCACAGCCACAGACACAACCACAGATACCACCACAGACACAACCACAGACACAACCACAGGCACCACCACAGACACCACCACAGACACAACCACAGACACCACCACAGACACCACCACAGACACAACCACAGACACAACCACAGATACAACCACAGATACAACCACAGACACCACCACAGACACCACCACAGACAACCACAGACACAACCAACAACCACAGATACAACCACAGACACAACCAACAACCACAGATACAACCACAGACACCACAACAGACAAAACCACAGGCACCACCACAGACACCACCAACAACCACAGATACCACCACAGATACCACCACAGAGGGAGAAACATGAAAACCATTCATATTTAGGAACAGGAGTTTTTAATTATATTAATATATATATATATGTTTGTTTGCTTTAACCCAACGCACACGGAGGAATTGAAAGCACTTTACGTTCTGTCTAACAATGTGGTGTTTAATGTCAACCCAACAGACCTGTGTTTTCTCCTGCACGATGACGCCGGAGTCCTTGGGGACGGGGTAGGTCTTGAGTGGTGCCTTGGTGGTTGCAAGGATGAAGTCTGTGTGGGCCTGGATCACACTGTCCAGGTAATCTCCTGCCGGCTCACAGCTGTAGTACACTGTGATCTCATCAGACGGCACCAGGTGACCCTGTAGACAGGTAAACACACACACAGAATAAGATCAAACAGAGCCTAGGACCCTGACCACACTGTCCAGGTAATCTCCTGCCGGCTCATATAGGTCGGAGCCAATTCCATTTCAATTCAGGAAGTACATTGACATTGCAATTATCTTCAGAGATTTTCAAATGGGGGAAAATGTTGAATTTGGTTTACTTTCTGAATTGAAATGGAATGGAGCTCAACCCTGGTATACTGTGATCTCATCTGAGGGCACCAGGTGACCCAATAAGGGTAAGGAAAGGGAATCTATAGGATTACTGAATCACCTTGTCGTTCAGGTAAAAATGAATATACTGCTCTCTAATCTCATCAGACGGAACTAAGTGACCTTCATAAACAGTATATATTATTGATACATTTATTTAAGATGCTCTTTGAAGAGGGTTTCAGGTGTTTTTTTTAAAAGATGGGCAGAGACTCTGCTGTCCTAGCTTCAGGGGGAAGATGGACAGGGACTCTGCTGTCCTAGCTTCAGGGGGAAGATGGGCAGAGACTCTGCTGTCCTAGCTTCAGGGGGAAGATGGACAGGGACTCTGCTGTCCTAGCTTCAGGGGGAAGATGGACAGGGACTCTGCTGTCCTAGCTTCAGGGGGAAGATGGACAGGGACTCTGCTGTCCTAGCTTCAGGGGAAGATGGACAGGGACTCTGCTGTCCTAGCTTCAGGGGAAGATGGACAGGGACTCTGCTGTCCTAGCTTCAGGGGGAAGTTGGACAGGGACTCTGCTGTCCTAGCTTCAGGGGGAAGATGGACAGGGACTCTGCTGTCCTAGCTTCAGGGGAAGATGGACAGGGACTCTGCTGTCCTAGCTTCAGGGGGAAGTTGGACAGGGACTCTGCTGTCCTAGCTTCAGGGGAAGATGGACAGGGACTCTGCTGTCCTAGCTTCAGGGGAAGTTGGACAGGGACTCTGCTGTCCTAGCTTCAGGGGAAGATGGACAGGGACTCTGCTGTCCTAGCTTCAGGGGAAGATGGACAGGGACTCTGCTGTCCTAGCTTCAGGGGAAGTTGGACAGGGACTCTGCTGTCCTAGCATCAGGGGAAGATGGACAGGGACTCTGCTGCCCTAGCTTCAGGGGAAGATGGACAGGGACTCTGCTGTCCTAGCATCAGGGGGAAGATGGGCAGGGACTCTGATGTCCTAGCATCAGGGGGAAGATGGACAGGACTCTGCTGTCCTAGCATCAGTGGGAAGATGGACAGGGACTCTGCTGTCCTAGCATCAGGGGAAGATGGGGACTCTGCTGTCCTAGCATCAGAGAAGATGGACAGGGACTCTGCTGTCCTAGCATCAGGGAAGATGGACTGACTCTGCTTCCTAGTGGTGGGAAGTTGGACAGGGACTCTGCTGTCCTAGCATCAGGAACTTTGCCACCATTGGGGGTGCCAGGACAGAGAAGAGCTTGGATTGGGCTGAGCAGGAACTGCCCTTCCATAGTGGTGGGAGGACCAAGAGAAGAGCTTGGATTGGGCTGAGCAGGAACTGCCCTACCAGGGTGGTGGGAGGACCAAGAGACCAGAGGAGGCAGAACAGAGTGCTCGAGTTGGGGTATAGGGTTTGAGCATAGCCTGAATGTAGGGAGGGTATTTTGTGGTATTTTATTATGATCCCCCATTAAGCAGTTGCAAAAGCAGCAGCTACTCTTCCTGGGGTTCCACACAGAACACAGAACACACAATGACATAATACAGAACATCAATAGACAAGAACAGCTCAAGGACAGAACTACATACATTTTTATTTAAAGGCACACGTAGTCCACATATCAATACATACACATAAACTATATAGGTCCAACAGGGGAGAGGCGTTGTGAGATGTTGCTTTATCGGATAAAAAAAACAACAGGTTTACTGTTTATTTGAGCGATATGAGAAAATACTTCCATGCAATAAGGGCTCTATATAATACTGTATTTGGGGACTGGCACTGCCAGAAGAGGACTGGCCACCCCACATAGCCTGGTTCCTCTCTAGGTTTCTTCCTAGGTTTTGGCCTTTCTAGGGAGTTTTTCCGAGCCACCGTGCTTCTACACCTGCATTGCTTGCTTTTTGGGGGTTTTATTAGGCTGGGTTTCTGTACAGCACTTTGAGATATCAGCTGATGTACGAAGGGCAATATAAATACATTTGATTTGATTTGTAAAGAACCCTGGTGGCATGTCTGGTGGGATAAGTGTGTGTGTGTCAGAGTTGGTGTGTAAGTTGACTATGTAAACAATTTGGGATTTTTGACACATTAATGTTTCTTATATAAAGAAGAAGTGATGTAGTCAGTCTCTCCTCAACTCTTAGCCAAGGGAGACTGTCAGGCATAGTATTTATATATGAGCCCTCTGATTACAATGAAAAGCAAAACGTGGCTCTCTGTTCTGGACCAGCTGCAGCTTAACTAGGTCTTTCTTAGCAGCACTCGACCACATGTAGCATTCTGGATAAGTTGCAGCAGGAAGGCCATCCCGAGCTCCGAGATTGGTGTCAGAGACACACTCATGAGTCCATGAGAACCAAGGCTACCGGCTCAACGAAAGCCGTTTCGATCTACGGTGTCCACAAATCCATGTATAAGCGAATATGTCCGTCGGGAACCGATACCAGAACCACGCAGGGGACTTTAAACATGGAAGAGAGCACATTGATCTCTCCTTAATCTACAGAGGCCCAATTACAGGCCTTTACAGGCTGGCTTCAAGGGTAGAAAATACACACAGAGATTCAGTAACTGACATCAGAGAGGAAGGACGTTATAGCCTTTTGGGGTATTTTCAGGCAGTGAACCGTGGAAGCTAGAGTAGCAACGTCGATAAGGAGAAAAATTATTTGTGTTACAATGTGTGTGTGTGTGTGTTGCCAAATCCGAACCCTGAGACTATGACCTCTCCTTCCCTCCCGGTCCTCCCTCGGCCCTCCCCCCGTCCTCTTAACCCACTGAGACCCTTAGTTACTGCTACTCAATTAATTCCCTGGGGTGGAAAATTCCTAAAGATTTCAGTTTTAAATAACAGTAGAATTTACCCTGGCTGAGAGCCAAGGCAACACACAGACACACACACACACACACACACACACACACACACACACACACACACACAAGTTCAGCTCAGTCGAATCCAGGGACCGATGGAAAAATGTTTGTTTATTAAGAAAACAAGTCTAAGATAATCCCGCTTTACTTTCCCCATTTCAAAGTCAGTGTTTCTGAAACAGACCTCTGTAGTCGGGGATGAAGCTTACATTAAAGCCTGAATATTATGGCACGGGAGAAGCTGGTTCTCAACGCTGCTAGAATTCAGGAGTGGAAATATTTCAACATGAGAGGAGAGAGAAAGAGAGAGAGGGGGAAAGGGAGAGAGAGAAGCCTGGGGAAACCAGGGAGGAAGAGACACCTGGGAATACCAGGGGAGGGGGAGACACCTGGGAATACCAGGGGAGGGGGAGACACCTGGGAATACCAGGGGAGGGAGAGACACCTGGGAATACCAGGGGAGGGAGAGACACCTGGGAATACCAGGGGAGGGAGAGACACCTGGGAATACCAGGGGAGGGAGAGACACCTGGGAATACCAGGGGAGGGAGAGACACCTGGGAATACCAGGGGAGGGGGAGACACCTGGGAATACCAGGGGAGGGAGAGACAGCTGGGAATACCAGGGGGGGAGACACCTGGGAATACCAGGGGGGGGAGACACCTGGGAATACCAGGGGAGGGGAGACACCTGGGAATACCAGGGGAGGGAGACACCTGGGAATACCAGGGGAGGGAGACACCTGGGAATACCAGGGGAGGGAGAGACACCTGGGAATACCAGGGGAGGGAGACACCTGGGAATACCAGGGGAGGGGAGAGACACCTGGGAATACCAGGGGAGGGAGACACCTGGGAATACCAGGGGAGGGGAGAGACACCTGGGAATACCAGGGGAGGGGAGAGACACCTGGGAACACCAGGGGAGGGGGAGACACCTGGGAATACCAGGGGGGGGAGACACCTGGGAATACCAGGGGAGGGGAGACACCTGGGAATACCAGGGGGGGGAGACACATGGGAATACCAGGGGAGGGGGAGACACATGGGAATACCAGGGGAGGGGAGACACCTGGGAATACCAGGGGGAGGGAGAGACACCTGGGAATACCAGGGAGGTGCCAGGGAGGGAGAGACACCTGGGAATACCAGGGGGGGGAGACACCTGGGAATACCAGGGAGGGGAGACACCTGGGAATACCAGGGAGGGGGAGACACCTGGGAATACCAGGGGGGGGAGACACCTGGGAATACCAGGGGGGGGAGACACCTGGGAATACCAGGAGGGAGAGACACCTGGAAATACCAGGGGAGGGAGACACCTGGGAATACCAGGGGAGGGAGAGACACCTGGGAATACCAGGGGAGGGAGAGACACCTGGGAATACTAGGGGAGGGAGAGACACCTGGGAATACCAGGGGAGGGAGAGACACCTGGGAATACCAGGGGAGGGGGAGACACCTGGGAATACCAGGGGAGGGAGAGACAGCTGGGAATACCAGGGGAGGGAGAGACACCTGGGAATACCAGGGAGGGAGAGACACCTGGGAATACCAGGGAGGGAGAGACACCTGGGAATACCAGGGAGGTGCCAGGGAGGGAGAGACACCTGGGAATACCAGGGAGGTGCCAGGGAGGGAGAGACACCTGGGAATACCAGGGAGGTGCCAGGGAGGGAGAGCCACCTGGGAGGTTCCAAGTCCCCATGTGGCAGGAAGTACTCATGTTGAACACGTTTAAAAAGTATCACAGCGTGTTTTACCTTTTTGCGTAGTTTCTGGATGCGGTTGATGACCTCACGAGCCACACCCTCATCCAGCATGGACTGGTCTGGAGTGACGTCTAACAGCACCAGCACCTGAAGAATGATACCAACACACACATATATATTGCTATATATACACACACATTATATATATATATATATATATATATATATATATATATATATATATATACACACACACAGTGGGGCAAAAAAAGTATTTAGTCAGCCACCAATTGTGCAAGTTCTCCCACTTAAAAAGATGGGAGGCCTGTAATTTTCACTTCAACTATGACAGACAAAATTAGAAAATAAAAATCGGTATAATCTCTGTGTTGTATAACAGTCTACCAGAGTGGTGTATAACAGTCTACCAGAGTGGTGTATAACAGAGTGTTGTATAACAGTCTACCAGAGTGGTGTATAACAGTCTACCAGAGTGGTGTATAACAGTCTACCAGAGTGGTGTATAACAGTCTACCAGAGTGGTGTATAACAGTCTACCAGAGTGGTGTATAACAGTCTACCAGAGTGGTGTATAACAGTCTACCAGAGTGGTATATAACAGTCTACCAGAGTGGTGTATAACAGTCTACAAGAGTGGTGTATAACAGAGTGGTGTGTAACAGTCTACCAGAGTGGTGTATAACAGAGTGTTGTATAACAGTCTACCAGAGTGGTGTATAACCGTCTACCAGAGTGGTGTATAACAGTCTACCAGAGTGGTGTATAACAGTCTACCAGAGTGGTGTATAACAGTCTACCAGAGTGGTGTATAACAGTCTACCAGAGTGTTGTATAACAGTCTACCAGAGTGGTGTATAACAGTCTACCAGAGTGGTGTATAACAGAGTGGTGTGTAACAGTCTACCAGAGTGGTGTATAACAGAGTGTTGTATAACAGTCTACCAGAGTGTTGTATAACAGTCTACCAGAGTGGTGTATAACAGTCTACCAGAGTGGTGTATAACAGAGTGTTGTATAACAGTCTACCAGAGTGTTGTATAACAGTCTACCAGAGTGGTGTATAACAGTCTACCAGAGTGGTGTATAACAGTCTACCAGAGTGGTGTATAACAGTCTACCAGAGTGGTGTATAACAGTCTACCAGAGTGGTGTATAACAGTCTACCAGAGTGGTGTATAACAGTCTACCAGAGTGGTGTATAACAGTCTACCAGAGTGTTGTATAACAGTCTACCAGAGTGGTGTATAACAGTCTACCAGAGTGGTGTATAACAGAGTGTTGTATAACAGTCTACCAGAGTGTTGTATAACAGTCTACCAGAGTGTTGTATAACAGTCTACCAGAGTGGTGTATAACAGTCTACCAGAGTGGTGTATAACAGTCTACCAGAGTGTTGTATAACAGTCTACCAGAGTGTTGTATAACAGTCTACCAGAGTGGTGTATAACAGTCTACCAGAGTGGTGTATAACAGTCTACCAGAGTGGTGTATAACAGTCTACCAGAGTGGTGTATAACAGTCTACCAGAGTGGTGTATAACAGAGTGTTGTATAACAGTCTACCAGAGTGTTGTATAACAGAGTGGTGTATAACAGTCTACCAGAGTGGTGTATAACAGAGTGTTGTATAACAGAGTGGTGTATAACAGTCTACCAGAGTGGTGTATAACAGTCTACCAGAGTGTTGTATAACAGTCTACCAGAGTGGTGTATAACAGAGTGGTGTATAACAGAGTGTTGTATAACAGTCTACCAGAGTGTTGTATAACAGTCTACCAGAGTGGTGTATAACAGTCTACCAGAGTGGTGTATAACAGTCTACCAGAGTGGTGTATAACAGAGTGTTGTATAACAGTCTACCAGAGTGGTGTATAACAGAGTGGTGTATAACAGAGTGTTGTATAACAGTCTACCAGAGTGGTGTATAACAGAGTGTTGTATAACAGAGTGGTGTATAACAGTCTACCAGAGTGGTGTATAACAGTCTACCAGAGTGGTGTATAACAGTCTACCAGAGTGGTGTATAACAGTCTACCAGAGTGGTGTATAACAGTCTACCAGAGTGGTGTATAACAGTCTACCAGAGTGGTGTATAACAGTCTACCAGAGTGGTGTATAACAGAGTGTTGTATAACAGTCTACCAGAGTATGGTATAACAGTCTACCAGAGTGTTGTATAACAGTCTACCAGAGTGGTGTATAACAGAGTGTTGTATAACAGAGTGGTGTATAACAGTCTACCAGAGTGGTGTATAACAGAGTGTTGTATAACAGTCTACCAGAGTGTTGTATAACAGTCTACCAGAGTGGTGTATAACAGTCTACCAGAGTGGTGTATAACAGTCTACCAGAGTGGTGTATAACAGTCTACCAGAGTGGTGTATAACAGTCTACCAGAGTGGTGTATAACAGTCTACCAGAGTGGTGTATAACAGTCTACCAGAGTGGTGTATAACAGTCTACCAGAGTGGTGTATAACAGTCTACCAGAGTGGTGTATAACAGTCTACCAGAGTGGTGTATAACAGTCTACCAGAGTGGTGTATAACAGTCTACCAGAGTGGTATATAACAGTCTACCAGAGTGGTGTATAACAGTCTACAAGAGTGGTGTATAACAGAGTGGTGTGTAACAGTATAAATGAGTGGTGTATAACAGTCTACCAGAGTGGTGTATAACAGAGTGTTGTATAACAGTCTACCAGAGTGGTGTATAACAGTCTACCAGAGTGGTGTATAACAGTCTACCAGAGTGTTGTATAACAGTCTACCAGAGTGTTGTATAACAGTCTACCAGAGTGGTGTATAACAGTCTACCAGAGTGGTGTATAACAGTCTACCAGAGTGGTGTATAACAGTCTACCAGAGTGGTGTATAACAGTCTACCAGAGTGGTGTATAACAGTCTACCAGAGTGGTATATAACAGTCTACCAGAGTGGTGTATAACAGTCTACAAGAGTGGTGTATAACAGAGTGGTGTGTAACAGTCTACCAGAGTGGTGTATAACAGTCTACCAGAGTGGTGTATAACAGTCTACCAGAGTGGTGTATAACAGTCTACCAGAGTGGTATATAACAGTCTACCAGAGTGGTGTATAACAGTCTACCAGAGTGGTGTATAACAGTCTACAAGAGTGGTGTATAACAGAGTGGTGTATGGTGTATATAACAGAGTGGTGTATAACAGTATAAATAACAGTCTACCAGAGTGGTGTATAACAGTCTACCAGAGTGGTGTATAACAGAGTGTTGTATAACAGTCTACCAGAGTGGTGTATAACAGTCTACCAGAGTGGTGTATAACAGTCTACCAGAGTGGTGTATAACAGAGTGGTGTATAACAGTCTACCAGAGTGGTGTATAACAGTCTACCAGAGTGGTGTATAACTGTCTACCAGAGTGGTGTATAACAGTCTACCAGAGTGGTGTATAACAGTCTACCAGAGTGGTGTATAACAGTCTACCAGAGTGGTGTATAACAGTCTACCAGAGTGGTGTATAACAGTCTACCAGAGTGGTGTATAACAGTCTACCAGAGTGTTGTATAACAGTCTACCAGAGTGGTGTATAACAGAGTGTTGTATAACAGTCTACCAGAGTGGTGTATAACAGTCTACCAGAGTGGTGTATAACAGTCTACCAGAGTGGTGTATAACAGTCTACCAGAGTGGTGTATAACAGTCTACCAGAGTGGTGTATAACAGTCTACCAGAGTGGTGTATAACAGTCTACCAGAGTGGTGTATAACAGAGTGTTGTATAACAGTCTACCAGAGTGGTGTATAACAGTCTACCAGAGTGGTGTATAACAGAGTG
The DNA here is from genome assembly GCF_023373465.1 of Oncorhynchus keta. Classification (NCBI taxonomy): domain Eukaryota; kingdom Metazoa; phylum Chordata; class Actinopteri; order Salmoniformes; family Salmonidae; genus Oncorhynchus; species Oncorhynchus keta. The sequence continues at coordinate 54,936,939 of NC_068441.1, forward strand.
GTGTGTAACAGTATAACTGAGTGTTGTATAACAGTCTACCAGAGTGGTGTATAACTGTCTACCAGAGTGGTGTATAACAGTCTAACAGAGTGTTGTATAACAATCTACCAGAGTGGTGTATAACAGTCTACCAGAGTGGTGTATAACAGTCTACCAGAGTGGTGTATAACAGTCTACCAGAGTGGTGTATAACAGAGTGGTGTGTAACAGTATAACAGAGTGGTGTATAACAGTCTACCAGAGTGGTGTATAACAGAGTGTTGTATAACAGTCTACCAGAGTGGTGTATAACAGTCTACCAGAGTGGTGTATAACAGTCTACCAGAGTGGTGTATAACAGTCTACCAGAGTGGTGTATAACAGTCTACCAGAGTGGTGTATAACAGTCTACCAGAGTGGTGTATAACAGTCTACCAGAGTGGTATATAACAGTCTACCAGAGTGGTGTATAACAGTCTACAAGAGTGGTGTATAACAGAGTGGTGTGTAACAGTATAAATGAGTGGTGTATAACAGTCTACCAGAGTGGTGTATAACAGAGTGTTGTATAACAGTCTACCAGAGTGGTGTATAACAGAGTGTTGTATAACAGTCTACCAGAGTGGTGTATAACAGTCTACCAGAGTGGTGTATAACAGTCTACCAGAGTGTTGTATAACAGTCTACCAGAGTGTTGTATAACAGTCTACCAGAGTGGTGTATAACAGTCTACCAGAGTGGTGTATAACAGTCTACCAGAGTGGTGTATAACAGTCTACCAGAGTGGTGTATAACAGTCTACAAGAGTGGTGTATAACAGAGTGGTGTGTAACAGTCTACCAGAGTGGTGTATAACAGTCTACCAGAGTGGTGTATAACAGTCTACCAGAGTGGTGTATAACAGTCTACCAGAGTGGTGTATAACAGTCTACCAGAGTGGTATATAACAGTCTACCAGAGTGGTATATAACAGTCTACCAGAGTGGTGTATAACAGACTGGTGTGTAACAGTATAAATGAGTGGTGTATAACAGTCTACCAGAGTGGTGTATAACAGAGTGTTGTATAACAGTCTACCAGAGTGGTGTATAACAGTCTACCAGAGTGGTGTATAACAGTCTACCAGAGTGGTGTATAACAGTCTACCAGAGTGGTGTATAACAGTCTACCAGAGTGGTGTATAACAGTCTACCAGAGTGGTGTATAACAGAGTGGTGTATAACAGTCTACCAGAGTGGTGTATAACAGAGTGGTGTGTAACAGTATAACTGAGTGGTGTATAACAGTCTACCAGAGTGGTGTATAACAGAGTGTTGTATAACAGTCTACCAGAGTGGTGTATAACAGTCTACCAGAGTGGTGTATAACAGTCTACCAGAGTGGTGTATAACAGTCTACCAGAGTGGTGTATAACAGTCTACCAGAGTGGTGTATAACAGTCTACCAGAGTGGTGTATAACAGTCTACCAGAGTGGTGTATAACAGTCTACCAGAGTGGTGTATAACAGTATAACAGAGTGGTGTATAACAGTATAACAGAGTGGTGTATAACAGTATAACAGAGTGGTGTATAACAGTATAACAGAGTGGTGTATAACAGTATAACAGAGTGGTGTATAACAGTATAACAGAGTGGTGTATAACAGTATAACAGAGTGGTGTATAACAGTATAACAGAGTGGTGTATAACAGTATAACAGAGTGGTGTATAACAGTATAACAGAGTGGTGTATAACAGTATAACAGAGTGGTGTATAACAGTATAACAGAGTGGTGTGTAACAGAGTGGTGTATAACAGTTTAACAGAGTGGTGTGTAACAGTATAACTGTAATATGAATTACTATATAAATTAACAGCATCAGAATGTATTTTACTGGAGCAGACAGTTAGACAGACAGCATCTCAGAGCCCTCTACAGCAGACAGACAGCATCTCAGAGCCCTCTACAGCAGACAGACAGCATCTCAGAGCCCTCTACAGCAGACAGACAGACAGCATCTCAGAGCCCTCTACGGCAGACAGACAGCATCTCAGAGCCCTCTACGGCAGACAGACAGCATCTCAGAGCCCTCTACGGCAGACAGACAGCATCTCAGAGCCCTCTACAGCAGACAGACAGACAGACAGCATCTCAGAGCCCTCTACAGCAGACAGACAGCATCTCAGAGCCCTCTACAGCGGACACAGACAGCATCTCAGAGCCCTCTACAGCAGACAGACAGCATCTCACAGCCCTCTACAGCAGACAGACAGACAGACAGACAGCATCTCAGAGCCCTCTACAGCAGACAGACAGACAGACAGCATCTCAGAGCCCTCTACAGCAGACAGACAGCATCTCACAGCCCTCTACAGCAGACAGACAGACAGACAGCATCTCACAGCCCTCTACAGCAGACAGACAGACAGACAGACAGACAGACAGCATCTCAGAGCCCTCTACAGCAGACAGCAGACAGCATCTCACAGCCCTCTACAGCAGACAGACAGACAGACAGACAGCATCTCGGAGCCCTCTACAGCAGACAGACAGCATCTCACAGCCCTCTACAGCAGACAGACAGCATCTCACAGCCCTCTACAGCAGACAGACAGCATCTCAGAGCCCTCTACAGCAGACAGACAGACAGACAGACAGACAGCATCTCAGAGCCCTCTACAGCAGACAGCAGACAGACAGACAGACAGCATCTCAGAGCACTCTACAGCAGACAGGCAGACAGCATCTCAGAGCCCTCTACAGCAGACAGACAGACAGACAGACAGAGACAGCATCTCAGAGCCGTCTACAGCAGACAGACAGACAGACAGACAGACAGACAGACAGACAGACAGAGACAGCATCTCAGAGCCCTCTACAGCAGACAGACAGACAGAGACAGCATCTCAGAGCCCTCTACAGCAGACAGACAGACAGCAGCTGTGCTATATGGTTGGGGGAACACTGATTAGAGAGATGTGCCTCTGGGGGAGTTGAGACACGCTGACTGGTGGCTGCTGGCTGCTACTAAGGCATGAAATGACTAAATACAAGCACATTAACACCCGTCTACATGAGACACGGTGCATAGAGACAGAAGGAACAGGAAGATATATGACTGTACTCTAAGCACTGAGAGTTCCTAGGAATACACCAGTGACATATATATATATATATATATATTGTAATACAGTCGTTATTTTATCATGTCACGTTTGAATGCTCAAATCGACGATTTGTTTTAAAACATTTGCAAGCGTTTGATATTGTTTCGTTTATTCCAGCCGTCCCAAATGAGCACATCCTCCCGAATGTCTCTCTCTCCCCTCCCGCCAGCCTCCACTGCATGGTACACACCTGTGAGTCAGAATGGGCCTCGTACTGCGTCGCTGACCCAGACGTCTGGTTGAAGCTGTGTGTGTGTGTGTGTGTGTGTGTGTGTGTGTGTGTGTGTGTACCTGTGAGTCAGAATGGGCCTCGTACTGCGTCGCTGACCCTGAGGTCTGGTTGAAGCTGTGTGTGTGTGTGTGTGTGTGTGTGTGTGTGTGTGTGTGTGTGTGTGTGTGTACCTGTGAGTCAGAATGGGCCTCGTACTGCGTCGCTGACCCTGAGGTCTGGTTGAAGCTGTACATCAACCTCAGGTCTTCCTCATGAAGCTCCTGACCGTCCACCACGATGGAGCCTGGAGGGAAACGCAGTCAATCAATCAGTCAGTAAATCAGTCAATCAGTCAGTAAATCAGTCAATCAGTCAGTAAATCAGTCAATCAGTCAGTAAATCAATCAATCAGTTAATCAATCAGTTAATCAATCAATCAATCAATCAATCAGTAAATCAGTCAGTCAATCAATCAGTCAGTCAATCAATCAATCAATCAGTCAGTAAATCAATCAATCAGTAAATCAATCAGTCAATCAATCAATCAATCAGTAAATCAATCAGTCAGTCAATCAATCAATCAGTTAATCAATCAGTCAGTAAATCAATCAATCAGTTAATCAATCAATCAGTCAGTTAATCAATCAATCAGTCAGTCAATCAATCAATCAGTCAATCAATCAATCAGTAAATCAATCAATCAGTCAATCAATCAGTCAGTTAATCAATCAATCAGTCAGTAAATCAATCAATCAGTCAGTTAATCAATCAATCAGTAAATCAATCAATCAGTCAGTAAATCAATCAATCAGTAAATCAATCAGTCAGTCAATCAATCAATCAGTTAATCAATCAGTCAGTTAATCAATCAATCAGTCAGTCAATCAATCAATCAGTCAGTAAATCAATCAATCAGTCAATCAATCAGTCAGTTAATCAATCAATCAATCAATCAATCAGTCAGTTAATCAATCAATCAGTAAATCAATCAATCAGTTAATCAATCAATCAATCAGTTAATCAATCAATCAGTCAATCAATCAATCAGTCAGTCAATCAATCAATCAATCAGTTAATCAATCAATCAGTCAGTTAATCAATCAGTCAGTTAATCAATCAATCAATCAGTCAGTCAATCAATCAGTCAATCAATCAGTCAGTTAATCAATCAGTCAGTTAATCAATCAATCAATCAATCAATCGGTCAGTAAATCAATCAATCAGTTAATCAATCAATCAGTTAATCAATCAGTTAATCAATCAATCAATCAATCAATCAGTCAGTCAGTTAATCAAATGTATCAATCAGGAACCAATCAGTGTCAGTTAACAATCACAGTTAATCAACAGTTAACAATCAATCACACACAACAATCACAGTAAACATCAACACATCAACACAGTTAATCAATCATCACAGTTAATCATCACAGTTAATCAATCACAGTCATCAGTCAATCAGTCAGTCAGTTAACAACACACACACAGTCAGTTAACACACACACTGTGTGGACACACACACACACACACACACACACACACACACACACACACACACACACACACTTCCCAGAAATCCCAGTTGGAAGAGTCCTGGAATCAGCTGGGAATGAGCAGAAAATCCATGAATCTTCCAACCAGTATTTCTGGAAAACCTGGGAAAGTTACCGGGAATTTACAACCTCAGACTCAGGAGACCCAGGAGGTTGTTCTGACCATGTTGAGACCAGGGAAAACTCTGGTTCTGACCATGTTGAGACCAGGGAAAACTCTGGTTTCTAGTTACAGACTATTACAAGACGAACACAACACACACACTAATCACAGATATACATGCTTAGATTCATTTTGTTGTTTTTAAGTCTTAGGGTGTTCAGTGTGTGTGTGTGTGTGTGTGTGTGTGTGTGTGTGTGTGTGTGTGTGTGTGTGTGTGTGTGTGTGTGTGTGTGTGTGTGTAGGGTTCAGTGTGTGTGTGTGTGTGTGCAGGGTTCAGTGTGTGTGTGTGCATGTAGGGTTCAGTGTGTGTGTGTGTGCGTGTAGGGTTCCGTGTGTGTGTGTGTGTGTAGGGTTCAGTGTGTGTGTGTGTGTGTGTGTGTGTAGGGTTCAGTGTGTGTGTGTGTAGGGTTCAGTGTGTGTGTAGGGTTCAGTGTGTGTGTAGGGTTCAGTGTGTGCGTGTGTAGGATTTAGTGTGTGTGTGTGTGTGTAGGGTTCAGTGTGTGTGTGTGTGTGTGTGTGTGTGGGTTCAGTGTGTGTGTGTGTGTAGGGTTCAGTGTGTGTGTAGGGTTCAGTGTGTGCGTGTGTAGGATTTAGTGTGTGTGTGTGTGTAGGGTTCAGTGTGTGTGCATGTAGGGTTCAGTGTGTGTGTGTGTGTGTGTGTGTGTGTGTGTGTGTGTAGGGTTCAGTGTGTGTGCATGTAGGGTTCAGTGTGTGTGTGTGTGTAGGGTTCAGTGTGTGTGTGTGTGTGTGTGTAGGGTTCAGTGTGTGTGTGTGTAGGGTTCAGTGTGTGTGTAGGGTTCAGTGTGTGTGTGTGTGTGTGTGTGTGTGTGTGTGTGTGTGTGTGTAGGGTTCAGTGTGTGTGTGTGTGTAGGGTGTAGGGTTCAGTGTGTGTGTGTGTGTGTGTAGGGTTCAGTATGTGTGTGTGTGTGCGTGTAGGGTTCAGTGTGTGTGTAGGGTTCAGTGTGTGTGTGTAGGGTTCAGTGTGTGTGTGTGTGTGTGTGTAGGGTTCAGTGTGTGTGTGTAGGGTTCAGTGTGTGTGTAGGGTTCAGTGTGTGCGTGTGTAGGATTTAGTGTGTGTGCATGTAGGGTTCAGGGTGTGTGTGTGTGTGTGTGTGTGTGTGTGTGTGTGTGTGTAGGGTTCAGTGTGTGTGTGTGTGTGTAGGGTTCAGTGTGTGTGTGTGTGTGTGTGTGTGTGTGTGTAGGGTTCAGTGTATGTGTGTGTGTAGGGTTCAGTATGTGTGTGTGTGTGCGTGTAGGGTTCAGTGTGTGTGTGTGTAGGGTTCAGTGTGTGTGTGTGTGTGTGTGTGTGTGTGTGTGTGTGTGTGTGTGTAGGGTTCAGTGTATGTGTGTGTGTGTGTGGTGTAGGGTTCAGTGTGTGTGTGTGTGTGTAGGGTTCAGTATGTGTGTGTGTGTAGGGTGTAGGGTTCAGTGTGTGTGTGTGTGTAGGGTTCAGTATGTGTGTGTGTGTGCGTGTAGGGTTCAGTGTGTGTGTAGGGTTCAGTGTGTTTGTGAGTGTGTGGTTCAGTGTATGTGTGTGTGTGTGTGTGTGTGTGTGTGTGTGTGTGTGTGTAGGGTTCAGTGTGTGTGTAGGGTTCAGTGTGTGTGTGTGTAGGGTTCAGTGTGTGTGTGTATGTAGGGTTCAGTGTGTGTGTGTGTGTGTGTGTGTGTGTGTGTGTAGGGTTCAGTGTGTGTGTGTATGTAGGGTTCAGTGTATGTGTGTGTGTGTAGGGTGTAGGGTTCAGTGTGTGTGTGTGTGTGTAGGGTTCAGTATGTGTGTGTGTGTGCGTGTAGGGTTCAGTGTGTGTGTGTGTGTGTGTGGTTCAGTGTATGTGTGTAGGGTTCAGTGTGTGTGTGTGTGTGTGTGTGTGTGTGTGTGTGTCAGTGTGTGTGTGGGTTCAGTGTAGGGTTGTGGGTGTGTGTGTGTGTGTGTGTAGGGTTCAGTGTGTGTGTGTGTAGGGTTCAGTGTGTGTGTAGGGTTCAGTGTGTGTGTAGGGTTCAGTGTGTGTGTGTGTGTGTGTGTAGGGTTCAGTGTGTGTGTGTAGGGTTCAGTGTGTGTGTGTGTAGGGTTCAGTGTGTGTGTGTGTAGGGTTCAGTGTGTAGGGTTCAGTGTGTGTGTGTGTAGGGTTCAGTGTGTGTGTGTAGGGTTCAGGGTTCAGTGTGTGTGTGTGTGTAGGGTTCAGTGTGTGTGTGTGTAGGGTTCAGTATGTGTGTGTGTAGGGTTCAGTGTGTGTGTGTAGGGTTCAGTGTGTGTGTGTGTAGGTTTCAGTGTGTGTGTGTAGGGTTCAGTGTGTGTGTAGGGTTCAGTGTGTGTGTGTGTAGGGTTCAGTATGTGTGTGTGTAGGGTTCAGTGTGTGTGTGTGGGTAGGGTTCAGTGTGTGTGTGTGTAGGGTTCAGTGTGTGTGTAGGGTTCAGTGTGTGTGTAGGGTTCAGTGTGTGTAGGGTTCAGTGTGTGTGTAGGGTTCAGTGTGTGTGTGTGTAGGGTTCAGTGTGTGTGTGTGTGTAGGGTTCAGTGTGTGTGTGTGTAGGGTTCAGTGTGTGTGTGTGTAGGGTTCAGTGTGTGTGTGTAGGGTTCAGTGTGTGTGTGTAGGGTTCAGTGTGTGTGTGTGTAGGGTTCAGTGTGTGTGTGTGTAGGGTTCAGTGTGTGTGTGTGTAGGGTTCAGTGTGTGTGTGTGTAGGGTTCAGTGTGTGTGTGTGTGTAGGGTTCAGTGTGTGTGTGTGTAGGGTTCAGTGTGTGTGTGTGTAGGGTTCAGTGTGTGTGTGTAGGGTTCAGTATGTGTGTGTGTAGGGTTCAGTGTGTGTGTGTGTAGGGTTCAGTGTGTGTGTGTGTAGGGTTCAGTGTGTGTGTGTGTGTGTGTGTGTAGGGTTCAGTGTGTGTGTGTAGGGTTCAGTGTGTGTGTAGGGTTCAGTGTGTGTGTAGGGTTCAGTGTGTGTGTAGGGTCCAGTGTGTGTGTGTGTGTGTGTGTGTAGGGTTCAGTGTGTGTGTGTGTAGGGTTCAGTGTGTGTGTGTGTAGGGTTCAGTGTGTGTGTGTGTAGGTTTCAGTGTGTGTGTGTGTGTAGGTTCAGTGTGTGTGTGTGTAGGGTTCAGTGTGTGTGTAGGGTTCAGTGTGTGTGTGTGTAGGGTTCAGTGTGTGTGTGTGTGTGTGTGTGTAGGGTTCAATGTGTGTGTGTGTGTGTGTGTGTGTGTGTGTAGGGTTCAATGTGTGTGTGTGTGTGTAGGGTTCAGTGTGTGTGTAAAGGGATTACTATCCCAAGTGGACCACGGTTATTAACACCTCCCACCATGCAACAGGAGAACCTCTATATAGTACTCTGGTCAGTACTAAAAAAAGGTGTTTTACTGGGCTGCAATCAGAGGACCGTCCAACCTTCTACGCAGGTACAGAAAAAAGGTTTTTGACCTCAAGAGTGCTGTGGGATTTAGGAGGGGTGAGATGTGTTCCAATCAGAGGTACATTTAACCCGGACAGTTCCCCTGCCCCCGTTCCCACTCCTCAGTCCCCTCCGTTCCACTGCCCCCGTCAGTTCCCCCTGAGTTCCTTCCCTGTCCCTGTTCCCCCTGCCCCCGCTCCCCTGCCCCGTTCCCCCCCTCTCCCCTCCCCCTCCCCTCCCCCTGTGGTGGTTCCCCGCAGTCCCCCTCCCTTTGTCCGTCCCCTGCGGACATTCCCTCCCCCCTGCCCCCCAAACAGAAAGCACAACATACTAGTTTCCCCCCCCTCATTTTTTTGTTCCCCCGTTCCCCCCGTTCCCCTGCCCCTCCCGCGTCCCCCTCCCCCCGTTCCCCTGCCCCCGTTTCCCCCTGTCCCCTTGCCCCCCGCAGTCTTCCCCTTCATCCCTCCTCCCGTCATCCCCCAGTTAATCCCCTGCCCCCGTTCCCCTCTCCCTCTTCCCCTCCCCAAAGTCGTCCCCCTCCCCCCGTTCCCTGCCCCCGTTCCCCCTCTCCCTCTTCCCCTCCCCCTCCCACGTCCCCCTGCCCCCCTCCCCTCCCTTCCTACCAGTCTTCTGGAAGGTCTCCAGCTGTTCGCTCTTCAGTTCTTTAATGGACGCCGTAATGGATTTGAAGGCTCCTTTCAGCCTCTTTCCCAGCACCATGTGGTCCGGTTCAGCCCGCAGGCTGATGCCGTACTTGTCTTTGTCCGTGGACAAGGTCAACTGGCGGACATTCAACTCCTGAGAGAAAAGAGAAAGGGGAAGAGAGGAGTTTACTGCCTTGCTCCCCCCCCCCCCCGCAAAAAAAACAGAAAAAGCACAACATACTATTTTGCTTCGTCACCAGATTATTTTTTGTTCTTGGACCTTGGGATTTGAACCGGCGACTCTCTGGTCGTCCTGAACGCTACATGAAGATAACGGTTGTTTCCTCTAACATCGCAGTGTTTTGTGGATCTTAGGTCTAATAAAACGTGCTTCATAAAATGAGAGCAGTCACAGCACATGGTGTGGCATCTCCATCTTCATCTTCATCTCAGACGGAACAACAAAGTCATCAACCACCGGTCTGTTCAGATACACAACGGAGGGAGGTGGTGGTGACTGCTGGTAGCAACAGCCAGGACTAGAATCAGATACACAACGGAGGGAGGTGGTGGTGACTGCTGGTAGCAACAGCCAGGACTAGAATCAGATACACAACGGAGGGAGGTGGTGGTGACTGCTGGTAGCAACAACCAGGACTAGAACACACTTCTGTTCTTTACCGGCAACAATCAACACCGTCAGATCGGTGGAAACACAAAATGCTTCTGTGTGTCTGTGTGTGTGTGTGTGTGTGTGTGTGTGTGTGTGTGTGTGTGTGTGTGTGTGTGTGTGTGTGTGTGTGTGAGAGAATTACATCTCATGCATGCTCGTGCCCTCTAAGATCCAGAAAAGTGAAAGGTAGTGTACCGTGTGTGTGTGTGTGTGTGTGTGTGTGTGTGTGTGTGTGTGTGTGTGTGTGTGTGTGTGTGTGTGTGTGGTGTCCATGTCTCTGACTCAGCCAGGCACCAGGGGATGAGCTGATCCTTTCAGCCCAGCGCCCCACATCACCCTGGTCTCTATTATCAACATCCTGTCTGGCCTGGTGCTGGGGTTGGGGTAGGGTTAGGGATGGGTGTTGAAGGACAACAGGTTGGGGTAGGGTTAGGGCTGGGTGTTGAAGGACAACAGGTTGGGGCTGGGTGTTGAAGGACGACAGGTTGGGGATGGGTGTTGAAGGACGACAGGTTGGGGCTGGGTGTTGAAACGACAGGTTGGGGCTGGGTATTGAAGGACGACAGGTTGGGGCTGGGTGTTGAAGGACCCACAGGTTGGGGCTGGGTGTTGAAGGACCACAGGTTGGGGCTGGGTGTTGAAGGACGACAGGTTGGGGCTGGGTGTTGAAGGACGACAGGTTGGGGCTGCTGGTGTTGAAGGACGACAGGTTGGGGCTGGGTGTTGAAGGACGACAGGTTAGGGCTGGGTATTGAAGGACGACAGGTTGGGGCTGGGTGTTGAAGGACGACAGGTTGGGGTTAGGGCTGGGTGTTGAAGGACGACAGGTTGGGGCTGGGTGTTGAAGGACGACAGGTTGGGGCTGGGTGTTGAAGGACAACAGGTTGGGGCTGGGTGTTGAAGGTGACAGGTTGGGGCTGGGTGTTGAAGGAACCAGGTTAGGGCTGGGTGTTGAAGGACAACAGGTTGGGGTTAGGGCTGGGTGTTGAAGGACTGACAGGTTGGGGTTAGGGCTGGGTGTTGAAGGACGACAGGTTGGGGTTAGGGCTGGGTGTTGAAGGACGACAGGTTGGGGTTAGGGCTGGGTGTTGAAGGACTGACAGGTTGGGGTTAGGGCTGGGTGTTGAAGGAACCAGGTTGGGGTTAGGGCTGGGTGTTGAAGGACGACAGGTTGGGGTTAGGGCTGGGTGTTGAAGGACGACAGGTTGGGGTTAGGGCTGGGTGTTGAAGGACTGACAGGTTGGGGTTAGGGCTGGGTGTTGAAGGACGACAGGTTGGGGTTAGGGCTGGGTGTTGAGGACACAGGTTGGGGTTAGGGCTGGGTGTTGAAGGTGACAGGTTGGGGTTAGGGCTGGGTGTTGAAGGACAACAGGTTGGGGTTAGGGCTGGGTGTTGAAGGACAACAGGTTGGGGTTAGGGCTGGGTGTTGAAGGACAACAGGTTGGGGTTAGGGCTGGGTGTTGAAGGTGACAGGTTGGGGTTAGGGGCTGGGTGTTGAAGGACAACAGGTTGGGGTTAGGGCTGGGTGTTGAAGGACTACAGGTTGGGGTTAGGGCTGGGTGTTGCAGGACCACAGGTTGGGGTTAGGGCTGGGTGTTGAAGGACGACAGGTTGGGGTTAGGGCTAGGGTGTTGAAGGACACAGGTTGGGGCTGGGTGTTGAAGGACAACCACAGGTTGGGGCTGGGTGTTGAAGGACGACAGGTTGGGGCTGGGTGTTGAAGGACAACAGGTTGGGGCTGGGTGTTGAAGGACGACAGGTTGGGGCTGGGTGTTGAAGGACGACAGGTTGGGGCTGGGTGTTGAAGGACAACAGGTTGGGGCTGGGTGTTGAAGGACGACAGGTTGGGGCTGGGTGTTGAAGGACTGACAGGTTAGGGCTCAGATATTGAAGGACAACAGGTTGGGGCTGGGTGTTGAAGGACAGATACACAGGTTGGGGTTAGGGCTGGGTGTTGAAGGACGACAGGTTGGGGCTGGGTGTTGAAGGACAACAGGTTGGGGCTGGGTGTTGAAGGACGACAGGTTGGGGCTGGGTGTTGAAACACAGGTTAGGGCTGGGTGTTGAAGGACAGTCGACAGGTTGGGGTTAGGGCTGGGTGTTGAAGGACGACAGGTTGGGGTTAGGGCTGGGTGTTGAAGGACGACAGGTTGGGGTTAGGGCTGGGTGTTGAAGGACGACAGGTTGGGGTTAGGGCTGGGTGTTGAAGGACGACAGGTTGGGGTTAGGGCTGGGTGTTGAAGGACGACAGGTTGGGGTTAGGGCTGGGTGTTGAAGGACGACAGGTTGGGGTTAGGGCTGGGTGTTGAAGGACGACAGGTTGGGGTTAGGGCTGGGTGTTGAAGGACCAGACAGGTTGGGGGTTAGGGCTGGGTGTTGAAGGACGATACACAGGTTGGGGTTAGGGCTGGGTGTTGAAGGACGACAGGTTGGGGTTAGGGCTGGGTGTTGAAGGACGACAGGTTGGGGTTAGGGCTGGGTGTTGAAGGACAACAGGTTGGGGTTAGGGCTGGGTGTTGAAGGACAACAGGTTGGGGTTAGGGCTGGGTGTTGAAGGACAACAGGTTGGGGTTAGGGCTGGGTGTTGAAGGACGACAGGTTGGGGTTAGGGGCTGGGTGTTGAAGGACAACAGGTTGGGGTTAGGGCTGGGTGTTGAAGGACTACAGGTTGGGGTTAGGGCTGGGTGTTGCAGGACGACAGGTTGGGGTTAGGGCTGGGTGTTGAAGGACGACAGGTTGGGGTTAGGGCTGGGTGTTGAAGGACTGACAGGTTGGGGTTAGGGCTGGGTGTTGAAGGACGACAGGTTGGGGTTAGGGCTGGGTGTTGAAGGACGACAGGTTGGGGTTAGGGCTGGGTGTTGAAGGACGACAGGTTGGGGGGGCTGGGTGTTGAAGGACGACAGGTTGTTAGGGCTGGGTGTTGAAGGACGACAGGTTGGGGTTTGGGCTGGGTGTTGAAGGACGACAGGTTGGGGTTAGGGCTGGGTGTTGAAGGACGACAGGTTGGGGTTAGGGCTGGGTGTTGAAGGACAACAGGTTGGGGTTAGGGCTGGGTGTTGAAGGACGACAGGTTGGGGTTAGGGCTGGGTGTTGAAGGACGACAGGTTGGGGTTAGGGCTGGGTGTTGAAGGACGACAGGTTGGGGTTAGGGCTGGGTGTTGAAGGACGACAGGTTGGGGTTAGGGCTGGGTGTTGAAGGACGACAGGTTGGGGTTAGGGCTGGGTGTTGAAGGACGACAGGTTGGGGTTTGGGCTGGGTGTTGAAGGACGACAGGTTGGGGTTAGGGCTGGGTGTTGAAGGACGACAGGTTGGGGTTAGGGCTGGGTGTTGAAGGACGACAGGTTGGGGTTAGGGCTGGGTGTTGAAGGACGACAGGTTGGGATTATGGCTGGGTGTTGAAGGACGACAGGTTGGGGTTAGGGCTGGGTGTTGAAGGACGACAGGTTGGGGTTAGGGCTGGGTGTTGAAGGACGACAGGTTGGGGTTAGGGCTGGGTGTTGAAGGACGACAGGTTGGGGTTAGGGCTGGGTGTTGAAGGACGACAGGTTGGGGTTAGGGCTGGGTGTTGAAGGACGACAGGTTGGGGTTAGGGCTGGGTGTTGAAGGACGACAGGTTGGGGTTAGGGCTGGGTGTTGAAGGACTACAGGTTGGGGTTAGGGCTGGGTGTTGAAGGACGACAGGTTGGGGTTAGGGCTGGGTGTTGAAGGACGACAGGTTGGGGTTAGGGCTGGGTGTTGAAGGACGACAGGTTGGGGTTAGGGCTGGGTGTTGAAGGACGACAGGTTGGGGTTAGGGCTGGGTGTTGAAGGACGACAGGTTGGGGTTAGGGCTGGGTGTTGAAGGACGACAGGTTGGGGTTAGGGCTGGGTGTTGAAGGACGACAGGTTGGGGTTAGGGCTGGGTGTTGAAGGACGACAGGTTGGGGTTTGGGCTGGGTGTTGAAGGACGACAGGTTGGGGTTAGGGCTGGGTGTTGAAGGACGACAGGTTGGGGTAGGGTTAGGGCTGGGTGTTGAAGGACGACAGGTTGGGGTTAGGGCTGGGTGTTGAAGGACAACAGGTTGGGGTAGGGTTAGGGCTGGGTGTTGAAGGACGACAGGTTGGGGTTAGGGCTGGGTGTTGAAGGACGACAGGTTAGGGCTGGGTGTTGAAGGACAACAGGTTGGGGTTAGGGCTGGGTGTTGAAGGACAACAGGTTGGGGTTAGGGCTGGGTGTTGAAGGACGACAGGTTGGGGTTAGGGCTGGGTGTTGAAGGACGACCGGTTGGGGTTTGGGCTGGGTGTTGAAGGACGACAGGTTGGGGTTAGGGCTGGGTGTTGAAGGACGACAGGTTAGGGCTGGGTGTTGAAGGACGACAGGTTGGGGTTAGGGCTGGGTGTTGAAGGACAACAGGTTGGGGTTAGGGCTGGGTGTTGAAGGACGACAGGTTGGGGTTAGGGCTGGGTGTTGAAGGACAACAGGTTGGGGTTAGGGCTGGGTGTTGAAGGACGACAGGTTAGGGCTGGGTGTTGAAGGACGACAGGTTGGGGTAGGGTTAGGGCTGGGTGTTGAAGGACAACAGGTTGGGGCTGGGTGTTGAAGGACGACAGGTTGGGGTTAGGGGTGGGTGTTGAAGGACGACAGGTTGGGTTACAGGGCTGGATCTAATACTGTGTCTAATACTAGATATTGTACTGTGTCTAATACTAGATATTGTACTGTGTCTAATACTAGATATTGTACTGTGTCTAATACTAGATATTGTACTGTGTCTAATACTAGATATTGTACTGTGTCTAATACTAGATATTGTACTGTGTCAAATACTAGATATTGTACTGTGTCTAATACTAGATATTGTACTGTGTCTAATACTAGATATTGTACTGTGTCTAATACTAGATATTGTACTGTGTCTGTAATACTAGATATTGTACTGTGTCTAATACTAGATATTGTACTGTGTCTAATACTAGATATTGTACTGTGTCTAATACTAGATATTGTACTGTGTCTAATACTAGATATTGTACTGTGTCTAATACTAGATATTGTACTGTGTCTAATACTAGATATTGTACTGTGTCTAATACTAGATATTGTACTGTGTCTAATACTAGATATTGTACTGTGTCTAATACTAGATATTGTACTGTGTCTAATACTAGATATTGTACTGTGTCTAATACTAGATATTGTACTGTGTCTAATACTAGATATTGTACTGTGTCTAATACTAGATATTGTACTGTGTCTAATACTAGATATTGTACTGTGTCTAATACTAGATATTGTACTGTGTCTAATACTAGATATTGTACTGTGTCTAATACTAGATATTGTACTGTGTCTAATACTAGATATTGTACTGTGTCTAATACTAGATATTGTACTGTGTCTAATACTAGATATTGTACTGTGTCTAATACTAGATATTGTACTGTGTCTAATACTAGATATTGTACTGTGTCTAATACTAGATATTGTACTGTGTCTAATACTAGATATTGTAATGTGTCTAATACTAGATATTGTACTGTGTCTAATAATTGATATTGTACTGTGTCTGTAATACTTGATACTGTACTGTAATACTTGATATTGTACTGTGTCTGTAATACTTGATATTGTACTGTGTCTAATACTAGATAGACATGATATTGCACTTGACATTAAACTGAACAACTTTACTCAGGGCTCAGACTTATAAAAGACCAATTCATTATCTACAGTAACAACATAATATTACTAGTCGTTTATCCCAATTCCTCTGCATTTTATCCACCAACAGTTCACTTCACTGTCTGGATGGGTTGTTGCTACAGAATATAGTACCAGTCCAAAGCTCTTTATATTTTACTATATTCTACATTGTAGAATAATAGTTTAGACATAAAAACTATGAAATAACACATACGGAATCATATAGTAACCAAAAAAGTGTTAAACAAATCAAAAATATATTTTAGATTCTTCAAAGTAGCCACCCGTTTTGCCTTGATGACAGTTTTTTTTCCACACACTCTTGGTATTCTCTCAACCAGCTTCATGAGGTAGTCACCTGGAATGCATTTCCATTAACTGGTGTGCCTTCTTAAAAGTTAATTTGTGGAATTTCTTTCCTTCTTAACACGTTTGAGCCGATCAGTTGTGTTGTGACAAGGTAGGGCTGGTGTACAGAAGATAGCAAAAAATAAAGAAAAACCCTTGAATGAGTAGGTGTAATGTTGTGCTGCTGCCTTGTGCCTGCTACCATGCTGTGTTGTTGTCTTAGGTCTCTCTTTATGTAGTGTTGTGTTGTCTCTCTTTATGTAGTGTTGTGTTGTCTCTCTTTATGTAGTGTTGTGTTGTCTCTCTTTATGTAGTGTTGTGTTGTCTCTCTTTATGTAGTGTTGTGTTGTCTTTATGTAGTGTTGTCTCTTTATGTAGTGTTGTGTTGTCTCTCTTTATGTAGTGTTGTGTTGTCTCTCTTTATGTAGTGTTGTGTTGTCTCTATGTAGTGTTGTCTCTCTTTATGTAGTGTTGTGTTGTCTTAGGTCTCTCTTTATGTAGTGTTGTCTCTCTTTATGTAGTGTTGTGTTGTCTTAGGTCTCTTTATGTAGTGTTGTGTTGTCTTAGGTCTTAGGTCTCTTTATGTAGTGTTGTGTTGTCTCTCTTTATGTAGTGTTGTGTTGTCTTAGGTCTCTTTATGTAGTGTTGTGTTGTCTCTCTTTATGTAGTGTTGTGTTGTCTCTCTTTATGTAGTGTTGTGTTGTCTCTCTTTATGTAGTGTTGTGTTGTCTCTCTTTATGTAGTGTTGTGTTGTCTTATGTCTCTCTTTATGTAGTGTTGTCTCGTTGTGATGTGTGTTTTGTCCTATATTTATATTGTATTTATTTATTTTTATCCCAACCCCCGTCCCCGCGGGAGGCCTTTTGCCTTTTGGTAGGCTGTCACTGTAAATAATAATTTGTTCTTAACTGACTTGTCTAGTTCAATAAAAGGTTAAATAAATAAAAATGAAATGGGCAAAACGAGTGACCTAAGCGACTTTCGAGAGCGTGGTATGATCGTCGGCACGCCAGATCCAGTCTCTCAGAAGCGGCCTTCCTCCTGGGCTTTTCACACACACACACAACAGTCTCTAGTGTTTACAGAGAATGGTGCCACAAACAAAACACATCCAGTCACCGGCAGTCGAGAGGTCGAAGGAGAACGGCAAAAAATATCCTGCAAGCGAACAGGTCGGACCACAAAACGGACAAATAATGAATGGCGCAGTCAAACTCTCATCTCTGAACACGCAACTCGTTGATCCCGGTTTCTGATAGGCTATTTGCAGCAGACGACCACACCAGGATTCCACTCCTATCAGCTAAGAACAGGAAGCTGCGGCTCCAGTGGGCAACGCCATCACCAACACTGGATAATTGAGGAGTGGAAAAACATTGCCTGGAACATGACAGCGAGTTCAGTTTACTAGAGTGTCCTGGTCAGTCCTCCAGACCTCAACCCTATAGATCATAATGGGATGAGATGGAACGGGCTGTCAGCAGCATCAATGTACCACCGTCCAATCTGCTGCAACTGCGTGATGCCATCATGACTAACATCCATTTGGAACATTTCCGACACCTTGTAGAATATCCCGAAGAATTCAGGTTGTTGTGGATGCAAGGGGAGGGGGGTCCAACCTGGTACTAGATGAGTGTACCCAATTAACTGACCAGTGAGCGAGTAAGTGAATATATGTGTTTGTGTATATCTCTTACCTCCAGGATGTATTTCTGCAGGGAGGTGATGTCTCTCAGAGCTTCTGGATCTTGGTGGATCACTACCACCTCCTTTAAGGGATACTACACAACAACAACAACCGTTAGTACACAACAACAACCGTTAGTACACAACAACAACAACAACCGTTAGTACACAACAACAACAACAACCGTTAGTACACAACAACAACAACCGTTAGTACACAACAACAACAACCGTTAGTACACAACAACAACAACCGTTAGTACACACAACAACAACCGTTAGTACACAACAACCGTTAGTACACAACAACAACACAACAACCGTTAGTACACAACAACAACCGTTAGTACACAACAACAACCGTTAGTACACAACAACAACCGTTAGTACACAACAACCGTTAGTACACAACAACAACCGTTAGTACACAACAACAACCGTTAGTACACAACAACAACCGTTAGTACACAACAACCGTTAGTACACAACAACCGTTAGTACACAACAACCGTTAGTACACAACAACAACCGTTAGTACACAACAACAACCGTTAGTAGTACACAACAACAACCAACAACAACCGTTAGTACAACAACCGTTAGTACACAACAACCGTTAGTACACAACAACCGTTAGTACACAACAACCGTTAGTACACAACAACCGTTAGTACACAACAACAACCGTTAGTACACAACAACAACCGTTAGTACACAACAACAACCGTTAGTACACAACAACAACCGTTAGTACACAACAACCGTTAGTACACAACAACCGTTAGTACACAACAACCGTTAGTACACAACAACCGTTAGTACACAACAACAACCGTTAGTACACAACAACAACCGTTAGTACACAACAACAACCGTTAGTACACAACAACAACCGTTAGTACACAACAACAACCGTTACAACCACCATTAGTGTACTAGACATAACACATACATACTACCACCTTCAGGGAGTACTACAAACAACAACACTAACGACAACAATCACACACACGTAGTGCTATAAAATAAACACACAGTTGATGTCCTCTTACCTTAACGGGCAGAGTCCTGCGGTCTCTGATGACTCGTCCAAGCTCAATGACAGACTGCATCTGACACACCGCACTTTCTATACGCTTGTCAATCAACGACTCCCTGTCACACACACACACACACACACACACACACACACACACACACACACACACACACACACAGGTCAGACTGGGACCAGGTAGAAGACAGTGGGTATATTCTGAGTGTGTACATCGGTTGTCTTGGACATCAAACTTCTCTATTAAAAACTCCATAACCGGACTGGATATTCAGTTGGAGCTGATCCCAACCCCTGATGTCCATGATGACGCGTGTGAGGTAACTTAGGAACAGCTAATGTCGGAGGAACAAGACGAAGAGGAAAAGGGGACAGATATCCAATCACGAACGAGCGTTGAGCTCGATTGGTTGTTTTGAAAGTCGCTGAAAATGGATTCTATTGAAAAAAAAAAAAGTGTGGTTACTAACAAGCTACATTTTGAGTTTTGAGTCTGGTATCCCGTGCATTTACATTTACATTTACAGTTGGTATCAGACCGCTTCAGTCCAGGCTGCCCGACCAAGGGTCTGATGAGCTGATTGGTGCAGGCAGCCAGCCTAGCGCCCCATTGTTCCTTGCCTTATCAAGCTAGCGGGATTTCCTTGAGGGCTTGAACCGCCACACGGTTAGTTAGCCCTTGTAGCTGGGACCACAGAGAGTCACAAGCAAAACAGTGAGCCATCGTTTTATTATTTTTTACCTTTATTTAACCAGGCAAGTCAATTAAGAACAAATTCTTATTTTCTTATTTTCAATGACGGCCTACCGGGGAACAGTGGGTTAACTGCCTTGTTCAGGGGCAGAACGACAGACCTTGGCAGCTCGGGGATTCGATCTTGCAACCTTTCGGTTACTAGTCCAACGCTCTAACCACTAGGCTACCTGCCGCCTCTACACTCTAACCACTAGGCTACCTGCCTTTATCGAACAAAACATACATGTATTGTGTAACATGAAGTCCTATGAGTGTCATCTGATGAAGATCATCAAAGATTAGTGATTAATTTTATCTCCATATGTGCTGGAAAAATGGCTGGGTTTTCCTGTAGTTGGTGGTGACCTAACATAATAGTTTGTGGAGCTTTCACTGTAAAGCATTTTTGAAATCAGACACTGTGGCTGGATTAACAAGAAGTTTATCTTTACAATGGTGTAAAATACTTGGATGCTTGAGGAATTCCATGGGATTATTTCTAGGAATTATGAGATTTTTGTTGTTTTGAATTTGGCGCCCTGCACGTTCACTGGCTGTTGGCGGGGTGGGACGCTACCGTCCCGAATATCCCAGAGTGGTTATGTTCTAGACCTCAGCTGAATCTGATAATGAATGGTGTGGCTGTTGAATAGGTTGAGGAGACTAAATTACTTGGCGTTACCTTAGATTGTAAACTGTCATGGTCAAAACATTTAGATTCAATGGTTGTAAAGATGGAGAGAGGTCTGTCCTTTAAAGAGATGCTCTGCTTTTATGACACCACACCCCACAAACAAAGTCCTGCAGAGTTTAGTCTAATCATGATTATTGTCCAGTCGTGTGGTCCAGTGCTGCAAGGAAAGACCTTGTTAAGCTGCAGCTGGTCCCGAACAGAGAGCCACGCTTGGCTCTTCATTGTAATCAGAGGGCTAATATACAGTACCAGTCAAAAGTTGGGACACACCTACTCATTACAGGATTTTTTTCTTTATTTTAACTATTTTCAACATAGTAGAATAATAGTGAAGATATCAAAACCGTGAAATAATGATGGAATCAACCCCCCCAAAAAGTGTTAGATAAATCATGAATCATTAACTTGTACTGTAAATAATAACCAAAGGGTTGATGTAAATACTATGCTAGTCTCTCTTGGCTAAGAGTTGAGAGATTGACTGCATCAAAAAAAGAAGAATTCAAAATTGTTTGCATAGTCAACTTACACACAGCTCTGACACACACACACACACACACACCACCAGACAACAGGGCTCTTTTCACAGTCCCCAAATCCAGAAACAAAATTCAAGACAGGTGTACAGTATTATAAAAAAGACCCTATTTGCATGGAACTCCCAACTCCTATTGCTCAAATGAACAGCAAACAGATACAGCAACACCTCGGGGCACAACGCCTCTCCCCTACTTGACCTAGATATTGTGTGTATTTATATGTAGGCTACGTGTGCCGTTTGTTTTTTTTATTTGACTTATGTAGCGCTGTCCTTGAGCTGTTCTTGTCTATTAATTTTCTGTATTATGTCATGTTTTGTGTGGACCCCAAGGAAGAGTAGTTGCTGCTTTCGCAACAGCTAACGGGGTTCCTGATCCAATAAAAAAATGATTTAATGGGTTTATAGCGGGCGGACAGACGGTCTCTTCCTGATTGGAGGTCACCTCTACAGGATGTCTCACTTCTTGGACAGGAACAGGAAGGAGCGCTTTAACAAGGCTTCCCTCCGCAGCCGAACAGGCTCCTGAAATTTTTCCCAAAAATCTAGAATTAGAAACCTGGGTTAAACCTGGATTTATTATTATTATTATTATTATTTTTTCACATAGACTTATTCAGGAGACCTTTACAACAGAACTTTCAATCCAAATCGAAACTTTAAACATCCTTGAATTTAAACTTTAAATACCTGGAAAGGATTCGTACTCCCAAAGACCGTCAAGGAAAACAACAACCGGCAGAAAAATAACAGTAAAAACCTACAAAAGTACAAAAGAGAAACTTTCCCCAAAGGAAAATCCAGAGACACTATTTACTGAACGTAAGCAACCTCGACTTCCACACAGACCCCTCCGCCCCTGGCATGGCACAGGGCCATAAGAGCACACTACCCTTCTGTTAAGAGAGGGTATTAAAACCACACGGACCCCTCCGCCCCTGGCATGGCACAGGGCCATAAGAGCACACTACCCTTCTGTTAAGAGAGGGTATTAAAACCACACGGACCCCTCCGCCCC
Source organism: Oncorhynchus keta (assembly GCF_023373465.1). Lineage (NCBI taxonomy): Eukaryota > Metazoa > Chordata > Actinopteri > Salmoniformes > Salmonidae > Oncorhynchus > Oncorhynchus keta. Next base: position 54,958,441 of record NC_068441.1, read on the forward strand.
TGGCATGGCACAGGGCCATAAGAGCACACTACCCTTCTGTTAAGAGAGGGTATTAAACCAGGGTGGAGGGTCAGAATACTGGACAGAGAGGGTATTAAAACCAGGGTGGAGGGTCAATACTGGACAGAGAGGGTATTAAACCAGGGTGGAGGGTCAATACTGGACAGAGAGGGTATTAAACCAGGGTGGAGGGTCAATACTGGACAGAGAGGGTATTAAACCAGGGTGGAGGGTCAATACTGGACAGAGAGGGTATTAAACCAGGGTGGAGGGTCAATACTGGACAGAGAGGGTATTAAACCAGGGTGGAGGGTCAATACTGGACAGAGAGGGTATTAAAACCAGGGTGGAGGGTCAATACTGGACAGAGAGGGTATTAAACCAGGGTGGAGGGTCAATACTGGACAGAGAGGGTATTAAACCAGGGTGGAGGGTCAATACTGGACAGAGAGGGTATTAAACCAGGGTGGAGGGTCAGAATACTGGACAGAGAGGGTATTAAATCAGGTTGGAGGGTCAGAACACTGGACAGAGAGGGTATTAAAGCAGGGTGGAGGGTCAATACTGGACAGAGAGGGTATTAAATCAGGTTGGAGGGTCAGAATACTGGACAGAGAGGGTATTAAACCAGGTTGGAGGGTCAGAATACTGGACAGAGGGTATTAAACCAGGGTGGAGGGTCAGAATACTGGACAGAGAGGGTATTAAACCAGGGTGGAGGCTAGGAAACACTGGACAGAGAGGGTATTAAACCCAGGGTGGAGGGTCAGAACACTGGACAAAGAGGGTATTAAACCAGGGTGGAGGGTCAGAACACTGGACAGAGAGGGTATTAAACCAGGGTGGAGGGTCAGAACACTGGACAGAGAGGGTATTAAACCAGGGTGGAGGGTCAACACTGGACAGAGAGGGTATTAAACCAGGGTGGAGGGTCAATACTGGACAGAGAGGGTATTAAATCAGGGTGGAGGGTCAGAATACTGGACAGAGAGGGTATTAAATCAGGTTGGAGGGTCAACACTGGACAGAGAGGGTATTAAATCAGGTTGGAGGGTCAATACTGGACAGAGAGGGTATTAAATCAGGTTGGAGGGTCAGAACACTGGACAGAGAGGGTATTAAACCAGGGTGGAGGGTCAATACTGGACAGAGAGGGTATTAAACCAGGTTGGAGGGTCAATACTGGACAGAGAGGGTATTAAACCAGGTTGGAGGGTCAATACTGGACAGAGAGGGTATTAAACCAGGTTGGAGGGTCAATACTGGACAGAGAGGGTATTAAATCAGGTTGGAGGGTCAGAACACTGGACAGAGAGGGTATTAAACCAGGGTGGAGGGTCAGAACACCGAGCAGACCCAGATCCCACAACAGCACCGAGCAGACCCAGAACCCACAACAGCACCGAGCAGACCCAGAACCCACAACAGCACCGAGCAGACCCAGATCCCACAACAGCACCGAGCAGACCCAGATCCCACAACAGCACCGAGCAGACCCCACAACAGCACCGAGCAGACCCAGATCCCACAACAGCACCGAGCAGACCCAGATCCCACAACAGCACCGAGCAGACCCAGAACCCACAACAGCACCGAGCAGACCCAGAACCCACAACAGCACCGAGCAGACCCAGATCCCACAACAGCACCGAGCAGACCCAGATCCCACAACAGCACCGAGCAGACCCAGAACCCACAACAGCACCGAGCAGACCCAGATCCCACAACAGCACCGAGCAGACCCAGATCCCACAACAGCACCGGCAGACCCAGATCCCACAACAGCACCGAGCAGACCCAGATCCCACAACAGCACCGAGCAGACCCAGATCCCACAACAGCACCGAGCAGACCCAGATCCCACAACAGCACCGAGCAGACCCAGAACCCACAACAGCACCGAGCAGACCCAGAACCCACAACAGCACCGAGCAGACCCAGAACCCACAACAGCACCGAGCAGACCCAGAACCCACAACAGCACCGAGCAGACCCAGATCCCACAACAGCACCGAGCAGACCCAGATCCCACAACAGCACCGAGCAGACCCAGATCCCACAACAGCACCGAGCAGACCCAGATCCCACAACAGCACCGAGCAGACCCAGATCCCACAACAGCACCGAGCAGACCCAGATCCCACAACAGCACTGCTCCTGTATTAACATGAGGGATAAATTCACCCAGTTGGAGACCGAGATGGTAGAGCTCAAACGGCAATTCAACACAGCCCAGAGAGCACAACAACACCCCCCCTTCAACCAGAGCTGTGGGGGGGGTGGGTCTGCACGCTGGACTGTGGTGACAAAACACCCAACAGGAGAGAAAAACAGCCCAGTTGGCGGAGGGGCGTAAACTGAGGTGGGACAATGCACAACTCATGAGAAAGCTGGCCATCCCCAAAGAGGAAGACAACAGAACAGTCCCACTTCAGAACCCGACTACAGGCAGGACAGACAAGATAGGAACCCACCAACCCATCAGACCCCCCAACACTTCACCAGCCCTCCTGACCGACGATGGTCCCCGAGCCACATCATAATGCACACAGGCACAAACGACCCTGAGGGCCCAGCAGGAAAGGGTGTGATTGGAAAAGAGTCTTCCACAAAGTGGTCACCTCCACCCTGCTACGAGGAAAAGACTCTCACCCTATCACCGTACAGCGGGTGAATGAAAGCATTTCCTGTGACTGCGCATCAAAACCCAATGTACACCGTGGTTTCGAATTCAAAAGCAAGAGCTTCATGTAGCCACTTGGGTACGTTTGTTCATATTCTGTGCAAGATAGTGAGTTATTAGCCCAGTTATAGATAATTTCTAGTCAACAACGAGGGTCTTGAAAATAGGCCACTCCGGTAGGCCCACATTATGAACAAATAGCCACAGTAGCCTACTTGGTCACTGTTCAAGTGAATTTACCACAGGTGGACTCCAATCAAGTTGTAGAAACATCAAGGATAATTAACGGAAACAGGATGCACCTGAGCTCAATTTCAAGTCTCATAGCAAAAGGGTCTGAATATTTAAGTAAAAAAAGGTATTTCCCTTTTTTAAAATTATTTGTAATAAATGTGCAAAAATGTCTAAAAACCTGTTTCCACTTTGCCATGACGGGGTATTGTGATGTCAATAGGGTATTGTGATGTCATGACGGGGTATTGTGATGTCAAGACGGGGTATTGTGATGTCAAGACGGGGTATTGTGATGTCAAGACGGGGTATTGTTCAAGACGGGGTATTGTGATGTCATGACGGGTATTGTGATGTCAAGACGGGGTATTGTGATGTCATGACGGGGTATTGTGATGTCAAGACGGGGTATTGTGATGTCAAGACGGGGTATTGTGATGTCAAGACGGGGTATTGTGATGTCATGACGGGTATTGTGATGTCATGACGGGGTATTGTGATGTCATGACGGGTATTGTGATGTCAAGACGGGTATTGTGATGTCATGACGGGGTATTGTGATGTCATGACGGGTATTGTGATGTCAAGACGGGTATTGTGATGTCATGACGGGTATTGTGATGTCATGACGGGGTATTGTGATGTCATGACGGGGTATTGTGATGTCATGACGGGGTATTGTGATGTCATGACGGGGTATTGTGATGTCATGACGGGTATTGTGATGTCATGACGGGGTATTGTGATGTCAAGACGGGGTATTGTGATGTCAAGACGGGGTATTGTGATGTCATGACGGGGTATTGTGATGTCATGACGGGGTATTGTGATGTCATTTCGGGGTATTGTGATGTCATGACGGGGTATTGTGATGTCATGACGGGGTATTGTGATGTCATGACGGGGTATTGTGATGTCATGACGGGGTATTGTGATGTCATGACGGGGTATTGTGATGTCATGACGGGGTATTGTGATGTCATGACGGGGTATTGTGATGTCATGACGGGGTATTGTGATGTCATGACGGGGTATTGTGATGTCATGACGGGGTATTGTGATGTCATGACGGGGTATTGTGATGTCATGACGGGGTATTGTGTGTAGATTGATGAGGAAAAACATTAATTGAATCACTTTTAGAATGAGGCTGTAACGCAACTAAATACTTTCCAAATTCATCGTAGACTGAGTGAGCATAACCTTGCCACAGTATAGGATATGTACCCACTGCCCACAAAATGGAAACGGAGCTGTACTTCCAAACAAATCCCTTAACACAGATCACACAGACCCACAAAGAATTTGAAAACAAATCCAACACTGGATAAACTCTCATATATATGTTAGGCGAAATACCACAATGTGAAAATCACAGCAGCAAGATGTGTCCCATTACCATGATAAGGGACAGACAGAGACAGACGCACAGAAACAAGCCAGAAGGAGAGGACAGATAACCAATCACTTAATGGGTTTAGAGCGGACGGACAGACGACTTGTCTCCTCCTGATTGGAGGTCACCCCTACAGGATGTCTCACGTCTTGGACAGGAACTGGAAGGAGCTCTAAACAAGGCTTCCCTCCACAGCCGAGCAGGCTGGGTAGTAATATGTGGGCTGGGACAGTAAATAAAATGGTAAACACCGGCGAGGTAGAGGTGTGTGGGAGCAGGTACTGTAGTGAAGACAGACATTCAGAGTGACTGGAGAATACACACATACACACACACACTGATTGCCGCTTCAGAGACACACTAAAGGGTATAGCTACTCAATCATAGCACTAACAACAAAGGTGTGTGTGTGTGTGTGTGTGTGTGTGTGTGTGTGTGTGTGTGTGTGTGTGTGTGTGTGTGTGTGTGTGACCTGCATGTCTAAATCAAGTCCTGGGTTTGATCACGTCTGATGAGTTGTACAGACACGAATGCAGCTCAGAGTTAATAAACTGATACAAACAGAATAGTATAATTGTCAGGCGTTTCAACAAAAGTAAGTTGGTTCAAAACAAATACTCACCGAAGCATCTGGGAGTCATTTATCATCATAAAACACAAATCACTTCTTGTTTCTGACAAAAGAAATTCCAAGAAAAGTCCAAGCATTCCAATTTCAAAATAAATATAATTTTAAAAGAGGAATCCTTAAAAATATATATATTTTTTAATAAATTGGGAAATAAATAGTTTTCGTCAAAAGACTGAGCTGCCTGTATCCCCTGCTACTAATTTGACAAGAGACACTTTCAGATTCATTGAGGAGGAAGTCACTCTTCAAGATGGCGCCCTACTCCCTATATAGTGCACTACCACCCATGGGGATCTTTTCAATAGTAGTGCACTAAATCACTAGTGGGGGAGGGGGGGGGGGGCTACTTGAGCTAGTGAATGGTGCAGTTCACGGTCCTTCGAGACAAATTCAATGATTGATTGATTGTTAAATGTTAAATGATTGATTGATTACCTGACTAGAGGCAACATGAGGTAGTGTGTGATTGATAGACTGATTGATTACCTGACTAGAGGCAACATGAGGTACTGTGTGATTGATAGACTGATTGATTACCTGACTAGAGGCAACATGAGGTACTGTGTGATTGATAGACTGATTGATTACCTGACTAGAGGCAACATGAGGTACTGTGTGATTGATAGACTGATTGATTACCTGACTAGAGGCAACATGAGGTACTGTGTGATTGATAGACTGGTTGATTACCTGACTAGAGGCAACATGAGGTACTGTGTGATTGATAGACTGATTGATTACCTGACTAGAGGCAACATGAGGTACTGTGTGATTGATAGACTGATTGATTACCTGACTAGAGGCAACATGAGGTACTGTGTGATTGATAGACTGATTGATTACCTGACTAGAGGCAACATGAGGTACTGTGTGATTGATAGACTGATTGATTACCTGACTAGAGGCAACATGAGGTACTGTGTGATTGATAGACTGATTGATTACCTGACTAGAGGCAACATGAGGTAGTGGATGCTACTGGAGTCCTTCTCCTCTACAGAGGTGGGGTCGATCAGGTGACGCAGGTTCTGGTACATCATCTCTGTAATAAATGGGGTGAAGGGAGCCTAGTGGGGAGGAGGAGACCATTTAGAGAAGAACAACGATACTATACAGTACTATAGTTAGAGAAAGACAACGATACTATACAGTACTATAGTTAGAGAAGAACAACGATACTATACAGTACTATACTAGTGAGATACCTAGTTAGTTGAGAACATGCACTACAACTCTCCTACCATTCTAACTGAGGGAGACCTTTTCCTCGTTACCATTCTAACTGAGGGAGACCTTGTCCTCGTTACCATTCTAACTCAGGGAGACCTTGTCCTCGTTACCATTCTAACTCAGGGAGACCTTGTCCTCGTTACCATTCTAACTCATGGAGACCTTGTCCTCCTTACCATTCTAACTGAGGGAGACCTTGTCCTCGTTACCATTCTAACTCAGGGAGACCTTGTCCTCGTTACCATTCTAACTCAGGGAGACCTTGTCCTCCTTACCATTCTAACTCAGGGAGACCTTGTCCTCGTTACCATTCTAACTCAGGGAGACCTTGTCCTCGTTACCATTCTAACTCAGGGAGACCTTGTCCTCGTTACCATTCTAACTCAGGGAGACCTTGTCCTCGTTACCATTCTAACTCAGGGAGACCTTGTCCTCGTTACCATTCTAACTCAGGGAGACCTTGTCCTCGTTACCATTCTAACTCAGGGAGACCTTGTCCTCGTTACCATTCTAACTCAGGGAGACCTTGTCCTCGTTACCATTCTAACTGAGGGAGCCCTTGTCCTTATACAAAGACACCTGCGTTGAGAGCTAATGCAGGGTAAGTAAAATTATCATATGCAGACGACTTAAGTTCAAACTTCCTTCTTTTAACAATTTCTGTGAGGAGGAACTTAAAAGTTTAACCGGAGATTTAGTTACAGCCTGATATACACACAATGCGTCACGAGGTACAGTGTCACGGGGCACAGCGCCACGAGGCACGGCGCCACGGGGCACAGAGTCACAGCGTCACGAGGCACAGCGCCACGGGGCACAGCGCCACGGGGCACAGCGCCACGAGGTACAGCATCGGAGCGCTCGTTATTTAGAACACTCCTGTGCATTAGTTCTAAGCGCAACTGTTTTGGCGAAGAGAAATTGTCGCCCTCAATACATCACTTTCAATGGAAGCAGATGTCATTGAGCAGAGTTCAGCCGGGTTAAACAGTATGCACCTTTACACCATGTGACTCACCATCAGTCTGCACATGGAGAACAGAACACTGAAGAGATTCTCCAGAGCCCCCAGACAGTCCTCTGTTCCACTCTCTCCCTGTGGGGTTACAATACACGGTTACAAACATCATCATCTTCCTCCTCATCCTCCTCCTCCCTAACATGTCCCATACATAACACAACAGATCTTTAACCAGAGAGTCATTGATGACCAACTCAATCCATTCACATTACTGTAGTCAATATAGCATAGTCAACAGAGAAACAGAGGTATAGTGGTTACTGTAGTCAATATAGCATAGTCAACAGAGTAACAGAGGTATAGTGGTTACTGTAGTCAATATAGCATAGTCAGAGAAACAGAGGTATAGTGGTTACTGTCTCTTTAAGCCTCGGTGTTTGAGGTATAGTGGTTACTGTCTCTTTAAGCCTCGGTGTTTGAGGTATAGTGGTTACTGTCTCTAAGCCTCTGTTTGAGGTATAGTGGTTACTGTCTCTTTAAGCCTCGGTGTTTGAGGTATAGTGGTTACTGTCTCTTTAAGCCTCGGTGTTTGAGGTATAGTGGTTACTGTCTCTTTAAGCCTCGGTGTTTGAGGTATAGTGGTTACTGTCTCTTTAAGCCTCGGTGTTTGAGGTATAGTGGTTACTGTCTCTTTAAGCCTCGGTGTTTGAGGTATAGTGGTTACTGTCTCTTTAAGCCTCGGTGTTTGAGGTATAGTGGTTACTGTCTCTTTAAGCCTCGGTGTTTGAGGTATAGTGGTTACTGTCTCTTTAAGCCTCGGTGTTTGAGGTATAGTGGTTACTGTCTCTTTAAGCCTCGGTGTTTGAGGTATAGTGGTTACTGTCTCTTTAAGCCTCGGTGTTTGAGGTATAGTGGTTACTGTCTCTTTAAGCCTCGGTGTTTGAGGTATAGTGGTTACTGTCTCTTTAAGCCTCGGTGTTTGAGGTATAGTGGTTACTGTCTCTTTAAGCCTCGGTGTTTGAGGTATAGTGGTTACTGTCTCTTTAAGCCTCGGTGTTTGAGGTATAGTGGTTACTGTCTCTTTAAGCCTCGGTGTTTGAGGTATAGTGGTTACTGTCTCTTTAAGCCTCGGTGTTTGAGGGTGAACTCACCTTGAAACGCCTACGGTTGGTCCTCACGTACCAGTTGGTCAGCATGTCCACAAACTTGACAAGCTTTGGCACCACTGTGTACAGCCTGTAAGCTGCGAAGGAGACACTGTGATTACAACTCGTGGTCTTGGAGGAGAGGGAACGGCCGGGAAAAGCTCGGTCGTCTTTATAAACGACAGACGCATAACAGTAGCAGAGTTCTGTTTACAGCGAACTTGTCTATTTAAGCAATAAGGCCCCGAGGAGGTGTGGTATATTGGCCATATATCACCAACTCCCGAGGTGCCTTTTTTTTCTATTATAAACAGGTTACCCATGTAATTAGAGCTGTAAAAATTAATGTTTTTGTCATACATACCCGTGGTATACAGTCTGATATACTACGGCTGTCAGCCAATCAGCATTCAGGGCTCGAACCACCCAATTTATAATGTGTTTTTATCCTATATGTCGTTGTTATAGATCATGTTGGCATGGTTGTCTGCCCAGTAATAGCCTTTCAGTGGAGAGGTGTAGTTTTGTCACTCATCTCAGCCTTGGATGAGAGACTGTGTGTGTGTACTCGTTGTGTGTGTGTGTGTCAAATAAAAAACACAATTGTATTTGTCACATGCTTCGTATACAACCGGTGTAGACTAACAGTGAAATGCTTACTTACGGGTCATTCCCAATAAATGAGAGAAAATTAGATCGTAGTCTTGTATTGACGCTTAGCCTGTTTGATGGTACGTCAGAGGTCGTAGCGGGATTTCTTATAAGCGTCCGGGTTAATGTCCCGGTCCTTAAAAGCGGCAGCTCTAGTCATTAGCTCAGTGAGGATGTTGCCTGTAATCCATGGCTTCTGGTTGGGATATGTATGTGCGGTCACTGTGGGATCCACTGACTGAAGACTGGTTGAAAGAAATTGACAATAAGAAGAATGTAGGAGCTGTACTGTTAGATTTCAGTGGAGCCTCTGATTATTATTGACCGTAACCTGTTGTTTGAGAAAACGTGTGTGTTTATGGCTTTTCAACCTCTGTCATATCGTGGATTCAGAGCCATTTATCTAATAGAACTCAAAGGGTGTTCTTTAATGGAAGCTTCTCTAATGTTAAACATGTAAAGTGTGGTGTACCACAGGGCAGCTCTCTCGGCCCTCTACTCTTTTCTATTTTTTTACCAATGACCTGCCACTGGCATTAAACAAAGCCTGTGTGTCCATGTACGCTGATGAGTCAACCATATGCCTGTCAGCAACCACAACTAATGAAGTCCAGAACATCTCTAAAACTAAGAGCGTTGTATTTGGTACAAATCATTCCCTATGTTCTAGACATCTGCTTAATCTGGTAATGAATGGTGTGGCTGTTGAACAGGTTGAGGAGACTAAATTACTTGGCGTTACCTTAGATTGTAAACTGTCCTGGTCAAAACATATTGATTCAATGGTTGTAAAGATGGAGAGAGGTCTGTCCTTTAAAGAGATGCTCTGCTTTTATGAAACCACACTCCACTAAGCAAGTCCTGCAGGCTCTAGTTTAGTCTGATCTTGATTGTGGTCCAGGGCATTCCCACACCATTTCCTCTTCACAGGGGCATTCCCACGCCATTTCCTCTTCACAGGGGCATTCCCACGCCATTGCCTCTTCACGGGGGCATTCCCACGCCATTGCCTCTTCACGGGGGCATTCCCACGCCATTTCCTCTTCACAGGGGCATTCCCACGCCATTCACAGGGGCATTCCCACGCCATTGCCTCTTCACAGGGGCATTCCCACGCCATTTCCTCTTCACAGGGGCATTCCCACGCCATTTCCTCTTCACAGGGCATTCCCACGCCATTTCCTCTTCACAGGGGCATTTCCACGCCATTTCCTCTTCACAGGGGCATTCCCACGCCATTTCCTCTTCACAGGGCATTCCCACACCATTGCCTCTTCACAGGGGCATTCCCACACCATTTCCTCTTCACAGGGCATTCCCACGCCATCACAGGGGCATTCCTCTTCACAGGGGCATTCCCACGCCATTTCCTCTTCACAGGGCATTCCCAGCTTTTATGAAACCCATTTCCTCTTCACAGGGGCATTCCCACGCCATTTCTCTTCACAGGGCATTCCCACGCCATTTCCTCTTCACAGGGGCCATTGCCTCTTCACAGGGCATTCCCACGCCCATTTCCTCTTCACAGGGGCATTCACAGGGGCATTCCCACGCCCATTTCCTCTTCACAGGGGCATTCCCACGCCATTTCCTCTTCACGGGGGCATTCCCACGCCATTGCCTCTTCACGGGGGCATTCCCACACCATTTCCTCTTCACAGGGGCATTCCCACGCCATTTCCTCTTCACAGGGGCATTCCCACGCCATTGCCTCTTCACGGGGGCATTCCCACGCCATTTCCTCTTCACGGGGGCATTCCCACGCCATTTCCTCTTCACAGGGGCATTCCCACACCATTTCCTCTTCACAGGGGCATTCCCACGCCATTTCCTCTTCACAGGGGCATTCCCACGCCCATTTCCTCTTCACAGGGGCATTCCCACGCCATTTCCTCTTCACAGGGGCATTCCCACGCCCATTTCACAGGGGTATTCCCACGCCCATTGCCTCTTCACAGGGGCATTCCCACGCCCATTTCCTCTTCACAGGGGCATTCCTCTTCACAGGGGCATTCCCACGCCCATTTCCTCTTCACAGGGGCATTCCCGCCATTTCCTTCACAGGGGCATTCCTCTTCACAGGGCATTCCCACACCATTCACAGGGCCCACACCATTTCCTCTTCACAGGGGGCATTCCCACACCATTTCTTCACAGGGGCATTCCCACGCCATTTCCTCTTCACAGGGGCATTCCCACGCCATTTCCTCTTCACAGGGGCATTCCCACGCCATTTCCTCTTCACAGGGGCATTCCCACACCATTTCCTCTTCACAGGGGCATTCCCACACCATTTCCTCTTCACAGGGGCATTCCCACACCATTTCCTCTTCACAGGGGCATTCCCACACCATTTCCTCTTCACAGGGGCATTCCCACACCATTTCCTCTTCACAGGGGCACAATGAAAAAGGATCCTCCAATCATTTTGATTACAACGTGGGCATAGGCTACAGCTGATTTAACGGAACAGCCCGAAATGTTTTCTCAGCTCAGATGCAACACACGCAGCCGAGCCTAGCGGACTAGTGAATTTGTTTACGTAGGTATTCATTCGGGTTCACAGTGCGGACCGAACCGAGGTCCCTGTACGGTTACACCCCTAGGAAGCGGCTTGTGTGTGTGTGTGTGTGTGTGTGTGTGTGTGTGTGTGTGTGTGTGTGTGTGTGTAGCTCACCATCCATCTCAGCTTTGAAGAACTGGATGAGAGACTGGGTGAAGGACTGGATCCATTTGTCCATGATGTTGTCACTGCGCTTGGCTGTGGCCTCATTGTACAGGAAGCTGATGCCGTCCTCCTGAAGGGCAAAGGTCAGAGGGCAAAAAGGTCACACAGAGAACAGGACACGGAAAGAGAGAGCGAGAGCGCGTGCGAGCGAGAGAGAGAGCATGATAGAGAGAACGTTACAGAGTTTAAAGGCTGTGATAGGTGGTATCTTGTGTTCTGGTTGAGGGGGGGTTAGGGCTGTAAGGGGAGGGCTGGGGTTAGGGCTGTAAGGGGAGGGCTGGGCTAGAGGGGAGGGGTTTGGGGTGTAAGGGGAGGGCTGGGCTAGAGGGGAGGGGTTTGGGGGTGTAAGGGGAGGGCTGGGGGTGGGGTTAGGGCTGTAAGGGGAGGGCTGGGGGTGGGGTTAGGGCTGTAAGGGGAGGGCTGGGGGTGGGGTTAGGGCTGTAAGGGGAGGGCTGGGGGTGGGGTTAGGGCTGTAAGGGGAGGGCTGGGGGTGGGGTTAGGGCTGTAAGGGGGGCCAGGGCTAGATGGGGGAGGGGTTTGGGCTGTAGAGGGAGATGGGTACCTTGTGCAGAGAGGGGAGGGTTGGGCTGTAAGGGGAGGGCTGGGCTAGAGGGGGGAGGGGTTTGTGCAGAGAGGGAGGGGTTGGGC
>NC_068441.1:54975744-55018244 GCF_023373465.1 Oncorhynchus keta
GTCCGTTGACGATGACGTTCTTAAACGGTGGTTTTCCGAACAGAGCAGTGGACAACACCAGGAGGGTGTAGAACCTAGAGGGGAACAGGGAACCATCACATTAGGACAACACCAGGAGGGTGTAGAACCTAGAGGGGAACAGGGAACCATCACATTAGGACAACACCAGGAGGGTGTAGAACCTAGAGGGGAACAGGGAACCATCACATTAGGACAACACCAGGAGGGTGTAGAACCTAGAGGGGAACAGGGAACCATCACATTAGGACAACACCAGGAGGGTGTAGAACCTAGAGGGGAACAGGGAACCATCACATTAGGACAACACCAGGAGGGTGTAGAACCTAGAGGGGAACAGGGAACCATCACATTAGGACAACACCAGGAGGGTGGAGAACCTAGAGGGGAACAGGGAACCATCACATTAGGACAACACCAGGAGGGTGGAGAACCTAGAGGGGAACAGGGTCATTGATAACACCAGGAGGGTGTAGAACCAGGGGAACAGGGAACCATCACATTAGGACAGCACCAACAGTGTCTTGAACCTAGAGGGGAACAGGCTAACAGTGGCTTGATACCATCACATTAGGCAACACCAGGCTAACAGTGTCTTGATACCTTAGCTCAGCAGGAACAGGGAACCATCACATTAGCAACACCAGGCTAACAGTGTCTTGAACCTAGCTCAGCAGGGAACAGAAACCATCACATTAGCTCACCAGGACAGTGGTTGAACCTAGAGGGGAACAGGAACAGTGTCACATTAGGACAGCAGGCCAACAGTGGTGTAGAACCTCAGCAGGAACAGGGCTTGATACCTTAGGAAACAGCAGGCCAACAGTGGTTGAACCTAGCTCAGCAGGCTAACAGTGTCTTGAACCTAGAGGGGAACACAATACCATCACATTAGCTCAGCAGGCTGAACAGTGTCTTGATAGCTCAGCAGGCTAACAGTGGCTTGATACCTTAGCTCAGCAGGCTAACAGTGGCTTGATACCTTGGGCTCAGCAGGCTAACCTTCAGCAGGCTAACAGCTCAGCAGGCTAACAGTGGCTTGATACCTTAGCTCAGCAGGCTAACAGTGTCTTGATACCTTAGCTCAGCAGGCTAACAGTGTCTTGATACCTTAGCTCAGCAGGCTAACAGTGTCTTGATACCTTAGCTCAGCAGGCTAACAGTGGCTTGATACCTTAGCTCAGCAGGCTAACAGTGTCTTGATACCTTCAGCTCAGCAGGCTAACAGTGGCTTGATACCTTAGCTCAGCAGGCTAACAGTGGCTTGATACCTTAGCTCAGCAGGCTAACAGTGGCTTGATACCTTAGCTCAGCAGGCTAACAGTGGCTTGATACTTCAGCTCAGCAGGCTAACAGTGGCTTGATACCTTAGCTCAGCAGGCTAACAGTGGCTTGATACCTTAGCTCAGCAGGCTAACAGTGGCTTGATACCTTAGCTCAGCAGGCTAACAGTGGCTTGATACCTTAGCTCAGCAGGCTAACAGTGGCTTGATACCTTAGCTCAGCAGGCTAACAGTGGCTTGATACTTTAGCTCAGCAGGCTAACAGTGGCTTGATACCTTAGCTCAGCAGGCTAACAGTGGCTTGATACTTTAGCTCAGCAGGCTAACAAGGTCTTACCATCCTCTGGTCTGGTCGATGCCCTCAGCAATGAAGTCAGCGGGGAAGGTGTCTTCGAACTCCTTCCTGTTCTCAAAGGGGTAGTGGGCCTGGGCGTAGGGCATGCTGCCCGACTCAAACCAGCAGTCAAACACCTCAGTGACCCTGCGCAACACGCCTTTACCACAGCGGGACGGGATAGTTAACTGGTCAATGCTATGGAAGGATAGAGGCAGGGAAAGAGGGAAAGAGGGAGAGGAGGGAGCGAGAGAAGGCAGAGAGAGAGAGGCAGAGAGAGAGAGCGAGGAGAGAGAGAGCGAGAGAGCGAGGAGAGAGTGAGGAGAGAGGGAGAGAGAGAGAGAGGGGCAGAGAGAGTGAGGAGAGAGTGAGGAGAGAGGGAGAGACATTAAACAGGGGGTTCCTTAGAGGGTGGTTCATTAGAGGGTGGTTCATTAGAGGGTGGTTCATTAGAGGGTGGTTCCTTAGAGGGTGGTTCATTAGAGGGTGGTTCCTTAGAGGGTGGTTCATTAGAGGGTGGTTCATTAGAGGGTGGTTCATTAGAGGGTGGTTCATTAAACAGGGTGGTTCATTAAACAGGGTGGTTCATTAGAGGGTGGTTCATTAGAGGGTGGTTCATTAGAGGGTGGTTCATTAGAGGGTGGTTCATTAAACAGGGTGGTTCATTAGAGGGTGGTTCATTAGAGGGTGGTTCATTAAACAGGGTGGTTCATTAGAGGGTGGTTCATTAGAGGGTGGTTCATTAGAGGGTGGTTCATTAGAGGGTGGTTCATTAGAGGGTGGTTCATTAGAGGGTGGTTCATTAAACAGGGTGGTTCATTAGAGGGTGGTTCATTAGAGGGTGGTTCATTAGAGGGTGGTTCATTAAACAGGGTGGTTCATTAGAGGGTGGTTCATTAGAGGGTGGTTCATTAGAGGGTGGTTCATTAGAGGGTGGTTCATTAGAGGGTAGTTCATTAGAGGGTGGTTCATTAGAGGGTGGTTCATTAAACAGGGTGGTTCATTAGAGGGTGGTTCATTAGAGGGGGTTCATTAGAGGGTGGTTCATTAGAGGGTGGTTCATTAAACAGGGTGGTTCATTAGAGGGTGGTTCATTAAACAGGGTGGTTCATTAGAGGGTGGTTCATTAGAGGGTGGTTCATTAGAGGGTGGTTCATTAGAGGGTGGTTCATTAGAGGGTGGTTCATTAGAGGGTGGTTCATTAGAGGGTGGTTCATTAGAGGGTGGTTCATTAGAGGGTGGTTCATTAGAGGGTGGTTCATTAGAGGGTGGTTCATTAGAGGGTGGTTCATTAGAGGGTGGTTCATTAGAGGGTGGTTCATTGGAGGGTGGTTCATTAGAGGGTGGTTCATTAGAGGGTGGTTCATTAGAGGGTGGTTCATTAGAGGGTGGTTCATTAAACAGGGTGGCTAATTAGAGGGTGGTTCATTAGAGGGTGGTTCATTAAACAGGGTGGTTCATTAAACAGGGTGGTTCATTAGAGGGTGGTTCATTAAACAGGGTGGTTCATTAAACAGGGTGGTTCATTAGAGGGTGGTTCATTAGAGGGTGGTTCATTGGAGGGTGGTTCATTAGAGGGTGGTTCATTAGAGGGTGGTTCATTAGAGGGTGGTTCATTAGAGGGTGGTTCATTAAACAGGGTGGTTCATTAGAGGGTGGTTCATTAGAGGGTGGTTCATTAGAGGGTGGTTCATTAGAGGGTGGTTCATTAGAGGGTGGTTCATTAGAGGGTGGTTCATTAGAGGGTGGTTCATTAGAGGGTGGTTCATTAAACAGGGTGGTTCATTAGAGGGTGGTTCATTAGAGGGTGGTTCATTAGAGGGTGGTTCATTAGAGGGTGGTTCATTAGAGGGTGGTTCATTAGAGGGTGGTTCATTAGAGGGTGGTTCATTAGAGGGTGGTTCATTAGAGGGTGGTTCATTAAACAGGGTGGTTCATTAGAGGGTGGTTCATTAGAGGGTGGTTCATTAGAGGGTGGTTCATTAAACAGGGTGGTTCATTAGAGGGTGGTTCATTAGAGGGTGGTTCATTAGAGGGTGGTTCATTAGAGGGTGGTTCATTAGAGGGTGGTTCATTAGAGGGTGGTTCATTAGAGGGTGGTTCATTAGAGGGTGGTTCATTAGAGGGTGGCTCATTAGAGGGTGGTTCATTAGAGGGTGGTTCATTAGAGGGTGGTTCATTAGAGGGTGGTTAGAGGGTGGTTCATTAGAGGGTGGTTCATTAAACAGGGTGGTTCATTAAACAGGGTTGTTCATTAGAGGGTGGTTCATTAGAGGGTGGTTCATTAGAGGGTGGTTCATTAAACAGGGTGGTTCATTAGAGGGTGGTTCATTAGAGGGTGGTTCATTAGAGGGTGGTTCATTAAACAGGGTGGTTCATTAGAGGGTGGTTCATTAGAGGGTGGTTCATTAAACAGGGTGGTTCATTAGAGGGTGGTTCATTAGAGGGTGGTTCATTAGAGGGTGGTTCATTAAACAGGGTGGTTCATTAGAGGGTGGTTCATTAGAGGGTGGTTCATTAAACAGGGTGGTTCATTAGAGGGTGGTTCATTAGAGGGTGGTTCATTAAACAGGGTGGTTCATTAGAGGGTGGTTCATTAAACAGGGTGGTTCATTAGAGGGTGGTTCATTAGAGGGTGGTTCATTAAACAGGGTGGTTCATTAGAGGGTGGTTCATTAGAGGGTGGTTCATTAGAGGGTGGTTCATTAGAGGGTGGTTCATTAGAGGGTGGTTCATTAAACAGGGTGGTTCATTAGAGGGTGGTTCATTAGAGGGTGGTTCATTAGAGGGTGGTTCATTAGAGGGTGGTTCATTAAACAGGGTGGTTCATTAGAGGGTGGTTCATTAAACAGGGTGGTTCATTAGAGGGTGGTTCATTAGAGGGTGGTTCATTAAACAGGGTGGTTCATTAGAGGGTGGTTCATTAGAGGGTGGTTCATTAAAGAGGGTGGTTCATTAGAGGGTGGTTCATTAGAGGGTGGTTCATTAGAGGGTGGTTCATTAGAGGGTGGTTCATTAGAGGGTGGTTCATTAGAGGGTGGTTCATTAGAGGGTGGTTCATTAGAGGGTGGTTCCTTAGAGGGTGGTTCATTAGAGGGTGGTTCATTAAACAGGGTGGTTCATTAGAGGGTGGTTCATTAGAGGGTGGTTCATTAGAGGGTGGTTCATTAGAGGGTGGTTCATTAGAGGGTGGTTCATTAGAGGGTGGTTCATTAGAGGGTGGTTCATTAGAGGGTGGTTCATTAGAGGGTGGTTCATTAGAGGGTGGTTCATTAGAGGGTGGCTCATTAGAGGGTGGTTCATTAGAGGGTGGTTCATTAAACAGGATGGTTCCTTAGAGGGTGGTTCCTTAGAGGGTGGTTCATTAAACAGGGTGGCTCATTAGAGGGTGGTTCCTTAGAGGGTGGTTCATTAGAGGTGGTTCATTAGAACCAAACCTTAGAGGGTGGTTCATTAGAGGGTGGTTCATTAGAGGGTGGTTCATTAGAGGGTGGTTCATTAGAGGGTGGTTCATTAGAGGGTGGTTCATTAGAGGGTGGTTCATTAGAGGGTATTGTGATTTGAGTCATCCAGGATGACCTCCTGTTCCTGACCTTGTCTGTGTTTGCCCAACCATCACTGTGTGTGTGTGTGTGTGTGTGTGTGTGTGTGTGTGTGTGTGTGTGTGTGTGTGTGTGTGTGTGTGTGTGTGTGTGTGTGTGTGTGTGTGTGTGTGTGTGTGGCGTGTAATCCTGCAGACGATCAGTTTCACCTGGATGCAGATCAGTTACTTTTCCTGTCAACTCCTCCAGCTCAGCCATGGATCCTACACAAAATACCCCACAATGACAAACAAACATGTTTCACACACACACAGAAACACATAAATTCAAACAGTCAGCAACAGAGCAGTAGTCTCCATTCCATTCTTCGTGTAAATGACAGACAGCTGAAGATGGTGTGTAAACACAGCTGTGTGTCTGTGTGTGTGTGTGTGTGTGTAAACACTGTGAGTCTGTTGCGTGTGTAAACACGGTCGGTGTGTGTGTTTTGTGTGTGTGTGTAAACACGGGGTGTGAGTCTGTTCTGGGTAGTGGTCTAAGAGCTGGAGGTCTGGTGGTGGTGGGTAATTCAGAGAGCTGTGAGTCTTGGTGGTGGGTAATTGTGGTGGTGGTGAGTCTTGGTGGTGGGTAATGGTGGTGGTGGGCTCCATTGATGGTGGTGGTGGGTAATTAATGAAGAGTCGGTGGTGGTGGGCTCTAAGTGGTGTGGTGGGCTCTGTGGTGGTGGGCCTGTGGTGGTGGTGGTGGTGGTGGTGGGCTCTGTGGTGGTTCTATGACAGACAGTCGGTGGTGGGCCTGTGGTGGTGGGCCTGTGGTGTGGTGGTGGTGGTGATGGGCTTTCTGGGTGGTGGTGGTGGGTCTCTGTATTTCCACACCTGAATGGTGGTACAATTATTGGTGGTGGTGGATTCTATGACAGACAGTCGGTGGTGGGCTCCATGTGGTGGTGGGCATTACTATGAAGACATTTTGGTGGGTCTGTGGTGGTGGTGTGGTGGGCTCTGTGGTGGTGAGGAGGTGGTGATGGGCCTGTATTGGTGGTGGGCTCTGTGGTGGTCTCTGTGGTGGTGGTGGTGGTGGTCTCTGTGGTGGTGGTGGGCTCTGTGGTAGTCTCTGTGGTGGTGGTGGGCCCTGTGGTGGTGGGTGGTGGTGGCCCTGTGGTGGTGGTGGGCCCTGTGGTGGTGGGCTCTGTGGTGGTGGTGGGCTCTGTGGTGGTGGTGGGCTCTGTGGTGGTGGTGGGCTCTGTGGTGGTGGTGGTGGCCTGTGGTGGTGGGCTCTGTGGTGGTGGTGGTGGGCTCTGTGGTGGTGGGCTCTGTGGTGGTGGTGGGGCTCTGTGGTGGAGGGGTGGCGTGGGCTCTGTGGGTGGAGGTGGTGGTGGTGGTGGTGGGACAGTGGTGGTGGTCCTGTGGTGGTGGTGGTGGGCTCTGTGGTGGTGGTGGGGTCTGTGTTGGTCTCTGGGTGGTGGTGCTGGTGGTGGTGGGCTCTGTGGTGGTGGTGGGCCTCTGGTGTCCTGTGGTGGTGGTGGGCTCTGTGGTGGTGGTGGTGGTGGGCTCTGTGGTGGTGGTGGGCTCTGTGGTGGTGGGCTCTGTGGTGGTGGGCTCTGTGGTGGTGGTGGGGTCCTGTGGTGGTGGTGGTGGTCCTGTGGTGGTGGGCTCTGTGGTGGTGGTGGGCCTGGTGGTGGTGGGCTCTGTGGTGGTCCTGTGGTGGTGGTGGGCTCTGTGGTGGGCCTGTGGTGGTGGGCCTGTGGTGGCGGTGGGCTCTGGTGGTGGTCTCTGTGGTGGTGGTGGGCCTGTGGTGGTGGGGTGGTGGTGGGCTCTGTGGTGGGGGTGGGCTCTGTGGTGGGTCTGGTGGTGGGTGGTGGTGGTCTCTGTGGTGGGGGTGGGTCTCTGTAAGGTGGATAAGAGCGTCTGCTAAATGGGCTAAATGTAAATGGTGAATGTTCTGTGGTGGGGGTGGGCTCTGTGGTGGGGGTGGGCTCTGTGGTGGGGGTGGGCTCTGTGGTGGTGGTGGGCTCTGTGGTGAGGGTGGGCTCTGTGGTGGGGTGGTGGGCTCTGTGGTGGTGTGATGGTGGGCTCTGTGGTAGTGGTGGTGGGCTCTGTGGTGGGGGTGGGCTCTGTGGTGGTGGGCTCTGTGGTGAGGGTGGGCTCTGTGGTGAGGGTGGGCTCTGTGGTGGTGGTGGTGGGCTCTGTGGTGGTGGTGGTGGGCTCTGTGGTGGTGGGCTCTGTGGTGGGGGTGGTATGTATGACAGACAGTAGTTGGTCTGAGCACGTCTCTGGAGCCGCTGAGCCAGAGGAGCGTGTATCAATCCTGCTGTAGGACTCACTATCAGGTCAAACCAAGGACTGAAATGAACGAGCCACTCAGAAAAAACCGATCGTGACGCTCGAGTCAATAAAGAGTCGTTCAAAAAGATTGAATCGTTCACGAACTGCACATCACCGGACAGTTTATTAGGTACACACATCTAGTGCTGGGTCAGACCGCCCCCTTTGTCCCCAGAACAGCCTGAATTATTCAGGGAATTTTACAAGGTTTTGGAAACGTTCTACAGGGTCCATGCTGACACGCTATATATGAGGTCAGAGGTCAGTGGCTGTACAGAAACACGCTATATATGAGGTCAGAGGTCAGTGACTGTACAGAAACACGCTATATATGAGATCAGTGGCTGTACAGTAACATTCTATACATGAGTTCAGAGGTCAGTGGCTGTACAGTAACCGCTATATATGAGGTCAGAGTTCAGTGGCTGTACAGTAACACGCTATATATGAGGTCAGAGGTCAGTGGCTGTACAGTAACATTCTACACATGCGGTCAGAGGCTGTACAGTAACATGCTATACATGAGGTCAGAGGTCAGGCTCTGTGCTTCACAGCTCTATATGGGTTTTGACTGACTGACGATCTGAACTTGAGCACTGCGCATCACAAGAAGCCCCCCCCATCCCCCTGCTGATTGGGCAACTTCTTAATTTACATTTAATTTAAGTTGTGCTCTTTCCAGAGCGATTTAATGACTTAAATGTGAGTGTTGACAGAGTGAGGGACAATGCTGTACATTAAAGACGACTCCGTGTATTTAGAAAGATGAGACGTTGAGGATTATAATATATTATTATAATATAATTATAATATAATTATAATAAGCTCCGACGTCATACAAGACAAAACACCCCGTATCAGGTGTCAGGTGAACCGTTGTGTCCTCACCTTTGGCCTAAATCATTTACATCATAAATCTCCAAACTTGTCCCATTTTAATTTGTTAACAATATTTCTTATTTTATAAAAAAAATGTCATTGTATCTCTATCCATATAGGTAAATTCCCACGAGTCAAGGGTTAATGAGTTACACACGAAAATGTATATTTTTGAAAGGAGGTACGCAGTAGACTAGATATCAGAAAAGGCATGCCGGACATTTCAAACGTTTCCCAGCGAATGAGAAAACAGTCATGGAATTTAAATGAAGAGAATGAATAAGATGTATTAAAAAGGCAACCTTGGGGCTCATTTAGCTGGCCGCCTACAGCACCACCGTTGCCACGGTGACACGGCATTCCATGAGGAATATTCTGTGCACAAGACAAATAAACTTTGATTTGACCGATTCCCAGATGGCAGACAGATGATTAAAACTCTGAGCTAGCTGGCAGACAGATGATTAAAGCTCTGAGCTAGCTGGCAGACAGATGATTAAAGCTCTGAGCTAGCTGGCAGACAGATGATTAAAGCTCTGAGCTAGCTGGCAGACAGATGATTAATGAAGCTCAAGGCTGGCAGACAGATGATTAATAAAGCTCAAGGCTAGCTGGCAGACAGATGATTAATAAAGCTCAAGGCTGGCAGACAGATGATTGATAAAGCTCAAGGCTAGCTGGCAGACAGATGGTTAATAAAGCTCAAGGCTAGCTGGCAGACAGATGGTTAATAAAGCTCAAGGCTGGCAGACAGATGATTAATAAAGCTCAAGGCTAGCTGGCAGACAGATGGTTAATAAAGCTCAAGGCTGGCAGACAGATGATTAATAAAGCTCAAGGCTGGCAGACAGATGATTAATAAAGCTCAAGGCTAGCTGGCAGACAGATGGTTAATAAAGCTCAAGGCTGGCAGACAGATGATTAATAAAGATCAAGGCTAGCTGGCAGACAGATGGTTAATAAAGCTCAAGGCTGGCAGACAGATGATTAATAAAGCTCAAGGCTAGCTGGCAGACAGATGGTTAATAAAGCTCAAGGCTGGCAGACAGATGATTAATAAAGCTCAAGGCTGGCAGACAGATGATTAATAAAGCTCAAGGCTAGCTGGCAGACAGATGGTTAATAAAGCTCAAGGCTAGCTGGCAGACAGATGATTAATAAAGCTCAAGGCTGGCTGGCAGACAGGTGTCTGTAATTCTGCTCCAATTCCAAACAAAAAGGTAGTTGGCCCAGATACGAACAGTGTGTGTCGCATGACAGAGAGCTGAGGGAGAGAGAACGTGGAGATGGGGGAGAGAGAGCTGAGAGGGAGACAAAGAGATTGAGTTCCCGGCCCCTCCATCCATCTCTCTCTCTCGCCTCCATCCATTTTTCTCCCATCCATCTCTCTCTCTCGCCTCCATCCATTTTTCTCCCCTCCATCTCTCTCCTTTTCTCTCCGCCTCCCTCCCTCTCCTGTCAGCTCCCCCTCCATCCCTCTCCTCTCTGCCTCCCTCCATCTCTCCTCTCTGCCTCCCTCCATCTCTCTCCTCTCCACATCCCTCCATCTCTCTCATGACTGAGAAGACACATGACCTGGTAGTAGACCAGTGTCAACATGACTGAGAAGACACATGACCTGGTAGTAGACCAGTGTCAACATGACTGAGAAGACACATGACCTGGTAGTAGACCAGTGTCAACATGACTGAGAAGACACATGACCTGGTAGTAGACCAGTGTCAACATGACTGAGAAGACACATGACCTGGTAGTAGACCAGTGTCAACATGACTGAGACACATGACCTGGTAGTAGACCAGTGTCAACATGACTGAGAAGACACATGACCTGTGTAGTGAGAAGACCAGTGTCAACATGACTGAGAAGACACATGACCTGGTAGTAGACCAGTGTCAACATGACTGAGAAGACACATGACCTGGTAGTAGACCAGTGTCAACGTGACTGAGGAGACACATGACCTGGTAGTAGACCAGTGTCAACATGACTGAGAAGACACATGACCTGGTAGTAGACCAGTGTCAACGTGACTGAGAAGACACATGACCTGGTAGTAGACCAGTGTCAACATGACTGAGAAGACACATGACCTGGTAGTAGACCAGTGTCAACATGACTGAGAAGACACATGACCTGGTAGTAGACCAGTGTCAACGTGACTGAGGAGACACATGACCTGGTAGTAGACCAGTGTCAACATGACTGAGAAGACACATGACCTGGTAGTGGACCAGTGTCAACATGACTGAGAAGACACATGACCTGGTAGTAGACCAGTGTCAACATGACTGAGACACATGACCTGGTAGTAGACCAGTGTCAACATGACTGAGAAGACACATGACCTGGTAGTAGACCAGTGTCAACATGACTGAGGAGACACATGACCTGGTAGTAGACCAGTGTCAACGTGACTGAGAAGACACATGACATGGTAGTAGACCAGTGTCAACATGACTGAGAAGACACATGACCTGGTAGTAGACCAGTGTCAACATGACTGAGAAGACACATGACCTGGTAGTAGACCAGTGTCAACATGACTGAGAAGACACATGACCTGGTAGTAGACCAGTGTCAACATGACTGAGAAGACACATGACCTGGTAGTAGACCAGTGTCAACATGACTGAGAAGACACATGACGTGGTATGAAAGACAAAACAAGATGGGAAATATTATCGACAATACATTACACTTTTCACTGGCTGTTCCTCAGGTTGTGGCAGGACACATATTTGGCTGCTAAAATTGTACATTTTGTCTTTTCACCCAATAAATATTAGTTTAAAATTCTTTGTATTGAATTATAATTTTGGGAAAGAAATATTCTCTTAGGTCTGAGTATTTGTCACAGTAATAATAGGAAATGCAGCTCTGTCTCTACCTCTCCCCTGGAGCAGAGTGAGCACAGCCTGTCCTCTCTGAGCAGCCAGGTTTGTCTGTGACGACCGTTCTCTATAGCCAGACTGTCCTCTCTGGGCAGCCAGACTGTCCTCTCTGGGCAGCCAGACTGTCCTCTCTGGGCAGCCAGACTGTCCTCTCTGGGCAGCCAGACTGTCCTCTCTGGGCAGCCAGACTGTCCTCTCTGGGCAGCCAGACTGTCCTCTCTGGGCAGCCAGGTTTGTCTGTGACGACCGGTCTCTATAGCCAGACTGTGCTCACTGAGTCTGTACCTAGTCAATGTTTTCCTCAGTTTTCTATCAGTCACAGTGGTCAGATAGTCTGCCACCATGTACTGTCTGTGTAGAGACAAATAGCATTGATGTTTACTTAGATTTTTTTTGTGGTATCTTTCCAATAGCTGATATATTTTTTATTTTTGTTTTGTGATGATTTGGTTGGGCCAGATTTTCTGAGTGCTGTCCTGAGGCTCTATGGGGTTGGTTTGGGTTGGTGAACTGAGCCTCAGAACCAGCTGGCTGAGGGGACTCTTCTCTTGTTTCATCTCTTGGCATTGTAGAGCTGTGTGATGGAATGTTTTGGGGTCACTTAGATGGTTGTAAAATTTGATGTCTCTTTTTTCTCTATTAGAACGAGGAAGAGGGTATTGGCCCCATTCTGCTCTACATGCGTAATTTAGAGTTTTTCCTTTGCCATGGCGATACAGTCTTGCAAAACTCTGCATGCAGTATTTCGATTGGATGTTTGTCCCATTTGGTAAATTCATTATTAGAGATTGGACCCAATACTTCACTGCCGTATGGAGCAATTGGTTCTAGAACTGATTGGAACATTTTGAGCCAGATTCTAATTGGAATTTCGATTTTGATGTTCCTTTTAATGGCATAGAATGCTCTTCTTGCTTTGTCTCTCAGCTCATTCACAGCCATGTGAAAGCGACCTGTGTTGCTGATATTTAGTCCTAGATATGTGTAGTTTTTGGTGTGTTCTAATAGAACTGTGTCCAAATATAATTTATATTTGTCATCCTGATTTCCGGACCATTTTTGGAATATCATTCTAATTGTTTTTTTTTTGTTTAACGGTCAGAGTCCAGGTCTGACAGAACCTGTGGTTAACGGTCAGAGCCCAGGTCTGACAGAACCTGTGGTTAACGGTCAGAGCCCAGGTCTGACAGAACCTGTGGTTAGCGGTCAGAGCCCAGGTCTGACAGAACCTGTGGTTAGCGGTCAGAGCCCAGGTCTGACAGAACCTGTGGTTAACGGTCAGAGCCCAGGTCTGACAGAACCTGTGGTTAACGGTCAGAGCCCAGGTCTGACAGAACCTGTGGTTAGCGGTCAGAGCCCAGGTCTGACAGAACCTGTGGTTAATGGTCAGAGCCCAGGTCTGACAGAACCTGTGGTTAGCGGTCAGAGTCCAGGTCTGACAGAACCTGTGGTTAGCGGTCAGAGCCCAGGTCTGACAGAACCTGTGGTTAGCGGTCAGAGCCCAGGTCTGACAGAACCTGTGGTTAACGGTCAGAGCCCAGGTCTGACAGAACCTGTGGTTAACGGTCAGAGCCCAGGTCTGACAGAACCTGTGGTTAGCGGTCAGAGCCCAGGTCTGACAGAACCTGTGGTTAACGGTCAGAGCCCAGGTCTGACAGAACCTGTGGTTAACGGTCAGAGCCCAGGTCTGACAGAACCTGTGGTTAACGGTCAGAGCCCAGGTCTGACAGAACCTGTGGTTAACGGTCAATTTATTCAGGTCTGACAGAAGTGGTTTGATTCTATGGAGCCCAGGTCTGACAGAACCTGTGGTTCTCCTCAGAGCCTCTCTCTGACAGAACCTGTCTCTCCATATCTCCTCTCCTCTGGTCCATCCAGCCCAGGTCTCCTCCAGAACCTGTCCTCTAACCTCTCCTCCAGCCCAGGTCTGACAGATCTTCCTCGGTGTTCCTGGTTCTCAGAGCCCAGGTCACCTGTGGTTCGGTCAGAGCCCAGGTCTCCTCCAGAACCTGTGGTCCCTCCACACAGCAGACATTTCAATGAAACATGGTCAAGCCCAGCCCAGGTCTCCCTCCATCCAACCTCTGGTCTAACGGTCCATCCAGCCCAGGTCTCCTCCAGAACTCTCTGGTTCCCTCCATCCATCTCTCTCCTCTCCCTCCATCTCTCTCTCCTGTCCCTCCATCAGATCCCAGGTCTGACAGATCCTGTGGTCCTCCATAATCCTCCCCTCTCCATCTCAGAGCCCAGGTCTGACATCTCTCTGGTTCCATCAGAGCCTCCTCTGACAGAACCTGTGGTTAACGGTCCTCCATCTCCTCTCCCCAGGTCCATCTCAGAGTTTACCTCCATCTCTCCTCTTCTCCTCCTCCATCTCTGTCCTCCTTCCATCCCCTCCTCCCTCCTCCATCTCTCTCCTCTCCTCCATCCAGGTCCCTCCATCCACAGAACCTCTCCCTCGGTCAGAGCCCAGGTCTCCATCCAACCTGTGGTCCCTCAGATCCAGGTCTCAGAACCTGTCCCTCCATCCATCGGTCTCAGGTCTGACTCCATCCTCTGGTTAACTCTCAGAGCCCAGGTCCAACATCTCTGGTTAACCTCCATCCAGGTCTCTCCCTCCCCCTCCATCCATCTCTCTCCTCTGGTTCCATCCTCTCCAGCCATCCTCCTCCCTCCATCCAGCCCAGGTCTGACATCAACCTGTGGTTCTCCCTCCATCCAGCCCAGGTCTCCCCATCTTCCTGTCCATCTCAGAGCCTCCATCATCATCTCTCCCCTCCAGAACCTCTCCTCTCCCTCCATCCAGCTCTCAGGTCTCCCTCCAACTCTCTCTCCTCATCCTCCATCTCCTCCATCTCTCTCCCCATCTCTCCTCTCCTCCATCTCTCCTGGTCCTATCTCCATCCTCCTCTCCTCCATCTCTCCTCTCCTCCATCTCTCCTCCATCTCTCCTCTCCTCCATCTCTCCTCTCCTCCATCTCTCCTCTCCTCCATCTCTCCTCTCCTCCCTCCCTCCCTCCTTCTCCTCATCCTCTCCTCCAGCCCCTCTTCCATAGACCACTGCCGTCTGGTAACAGACCCAGCCAGACTGCTATTTCTAGGAAGCAGGTCGCTCCTCCTGTTGCTCTCTCGCTGTCCTTTTTAAAAATCAGAGAGAGTTACTCATTTAATTTTTCACACAATCATATAACCCAATTCTGACATGTAAATGAAGACGGTGTTTCAGGCCCGGCTGCAGAGAGGTGGCTAAGAACACATGATGTTATGTCTAACCATCCATTCCCTGGTTCGATAAAGTCACAAGGTTTCAGTGGGAGACCATTGAAAAACACTAGAAAACATTTAGAGGCAGAAGAGACTCAGAGAAGAGCAATCAATAGTGATTTGTTCATTTATTAAATTAATTAGTCTGATGTATAATAAAAGCTAAATGTTTTGAGTGAGAGAAATAAAAAGAGGGTTTCTTATTTGAACAATAATAAATGGTTTGACCCTCTGTTCTACTGCTGTGAAGGTAGAGCTGGACTTCACAAACTCTTGTGTGTCAGAAAGATGGTTAATGACCTCCTTAAATTTACTGTGTGTGTGTGTGTGTGTGTGTCTGTCTCCTGTGTATGTCACGAGTTCCTCTCCTCTCCCCTCCATCCATCTGTCTGACCTCCCTCCAGTCCATCGCTGCACCAGAGGGGATGGGCTGCCTCTCCATCCAGCGGTCTCCTGGAAACTCCCCCATCCATCGCATCCCTCAGCCAGTTACCTCCCGACGCTCCTCCATCCAAACTCAGGAACCCTGGGAGAGATGAGTCAGCTGTGCTCCTCCAGAGAGAGAGAGGAGGGGTCCTCCATCCAGAGAGTCCCTCCATCCATCCAGAGCATTGGTTCTCCCTCCATCCATCTCTCTCCTCTCCCTCCATCCATCCATCCATCCCTCTCCTCTCCTCCATCCATCTCTCTCCTCTCCTCCATCCAGAGACATTGTGGAGGGAGAGAGAGAAGTCTCCCTCCATCCACTGTTAGCTTGATCTCCCTCCATCAGATCAATCCTAAAGGAGAGAGGGTGAGGAAGAACCACTCCTAGCAAAACATACTCCCTCAAATGGCACCCTATTCCCATTCAGGACCCTCCATCGAGGGTCCAGACAGCTCCTGTCCAGACCCTCTCCCTCCATCCATCGAGGTCCAGACATTGGACCCTCCATCCAGAGGTGAGACGAGGTCCAGACAGACCCTCTCCTCCCTCCATCCATCTCTCAGGTCCCTCCATCCATCAGGTGAGACCATTCTCCCTCCATCCATCGATCAGACATTCCTATTCAGGACTCTGAGACTCCCTCCATCCAGGTGACAGACGAGGTCCCTCCATCCAGGTGAGACGAGGTCCCTCCATCCAGGTGAGACGAGGTCCCTCCTCCATCAGACGAGGTCAGACAGACCGGGGGAGACGAGGTGGAGACAGACAAGGTCCTCAGACCTCCCTCCATCCAGACAAACCTGAGACGCCCTCCATCCAGACTCTCCTCCTCCCCTCCATCCATCAGACAGACAGGTCCTCCATCCAGACAGTCCTGATGGTACTCCTCCATCCATCTCTCAGAATGTTTTAGCGGTCAGAGACAGGTCTGAGACCGAGGTCCAGACAGGTGAGACGAGGTCCAGACAGACAGGTGAGACGAGGTCCAGACAGACAGACAGGTGAGACGAGGTCCAGACAGACTCCCTCCATCCAGACAGACCTCTCCAGGTCCAGACAGACAGGTGAGACAGGTCCAGACTCTCCGAGGTCCATCTCTGGTCCTCCAGACTCCATCCATCTCCAGACCTCCACCAGGGGAGATCCATGGAGACAGACAAGGTCCCACAGACCGGGAGACTCTGGAGACAGACCCTCCCCAGGTCCAGACAGACGAGGTCCAGACAGACCCTCCGAGGTCAGACAGACCTCTCCGAGGTCTCCAGACCGGGAGACGAGGTCCAGACAGACGAGGTCCAGACAGACGAGGTCCAGACAGACCCCTCAGAGGTCGAGACAGACCCGGGGAGACGAGGTCGAGACCTCCGGGGGAGACGAGGTCCAGACCTCCGAGGTCCTTTCAGACGAGGTCCAGACAGACCGGGGAGACGAGGTCAGACAGACGAGGTCCAGACAGACCAGGTCCAGACAGACGAGGTCCAGACAGACGAGGTCCAGACAGACGAGGTCCAGACAGACGAGGTCCAGACAGACCTGTTTGACGAGGTCAGACAGACCGGGAGAAAGGTCAGACAGACGAGGTCCAGACATTTCGGAGAGACGAGGTCCAGACAGACCATAGAACCAGACAGACCGGAGAGACAGGTAAAGACAGACGGTGTTTCGAGGCCAGACAGACAGAGAGACGAGGTCCAGAAGACGGAGAGACGAGGTCCAGACAGACATCCATTCCCCAGGTCCAGACAGAAGAGACGAGGTCCAGACAGACCGGAGAGACGAGGCCATTGACAGACAGGTCCAGAAAACGAGGTCCAGACAGGGAGAGAGAGGTCCAGACAGACGAGGTCCAGACAGTGATTTGTCCATTTAGACCGGGGAATTAGGTCCAGACAGACCGGGGAGACGAGGTCCAGACAGACCGGGAGACGAGGTCCAGAAAGACGATGGTCCAGTCAGACGAGGTCCAGACAGACGAGGTCCAGACAGACGAGGTCCAGAACGAGGTCCAGACAGACTCTGTCCAGACAGACCGGGGAGACGAGGTCCAGACAGACCGGGAGACTTCACAAACTGGGGAGACGAGGTCAGACAGATGGTTAACGAGGTCCCAGACCGGGAGACGAGGTCAGACAGTGGGAGCGAGGTCCAGACAGTGGGAGACAGACGAGGTCTAGACAGACCGTGGGAGACGAGGTCAGACAGACCTCAGACGAGGTCAGACAGACCGGGAGACGAGGTCCAGACAGACCGGGGAGACGAATCAGACAGACCGGGAGACGAGGTCCAGACAGACCGGGGAGCGATCCCCAGACAGAGGGGGAGACGAGGTCTAGACAGACCGGGGAGACGAGGTCAGACAGGGGGAGACGAGGTCCCTCTCAGACGGGGAGACGAGGTCCAGACAGACCGAGGGAGACGAGGTCCAGACAGACCGGGAGACGAGGAGACAGACGAGGTCCAGACAGACGAGGTCCAGACAGAGGGAGACGAGGTCCAGACAGACGAGGACCAGACAGACGAGGTGTAGACAGACGAGGTCCAGACAGACCGGGGAGACGAGGTCCAGACAGACGAGATCTAGACAGACCGGGGAGACGAGGAGACAGACCGGGGAGACGAGGTCCAGACAGACCGGGGAGACGAGGTCCAGACAGACCGGGGAGACGAGGTCTAGACAGACCGGGGAGACGAGGAGACAGACCGGGGAGACGAGGTCCAAACAGACGATGTCCAGACAGACCGGGAGACGAGGTCCAGACAGAGGGAGACGAGGTCCAGACAGACCGGGGAGACGAGGTCCAGACAGACGAGGTCCAGAGACGAGGTCCAGACAGGAGACGAGGACCAGACAGACGAGGACCAGACAGACGAGGACCAGACAGACGAGGACCAGACAGAGAGGACCAGACAGAGGGAGACGAGGTCCAGACAGGGGAGAGGGTCCAGACAGACCGGGAGACGAGGTCTAGACAGAGAGGTCCACACAGACCGGGGAGGAGGGACAGACGAGGTCCAGACAGAGAGGTCCAGACAGACGAGGTCTAGACAGACGAGGTCCAGACAGACCGGGAGACGAGGTCTAGACAGACGAGATCCAGACAGACCGGGAGACGAGGTCCAAACAGGAGGTCCAGACAGACCGGGGAGACGAGGGAGACAGATGAGATCTAGACAGACCGGGAGACGAGTCCAAACAGACGAGGTCCAGACAGACCGGGAGACGAGGTCCAGACAGACGAGGTCCAGACAGACCGGGAGACGAGGTCCAGACAGACGAGGTCCAGACAGACGAGGTCCCCGACAGACCGGGGAGACGAGGTCAGACAGATGGGAATCAGGTCAGATAAGACCGGGGAGACGAGGTCTAGACAGACCGGGAGACGAGGTCTAGACAGACCGGGAGACGAGGTCTAGCCCCAAATGGGAGAGGTCCAGACAGACAAGGTCCACAAACGGGGGGAGACGAGGTCCAGACAGACGAGGTCCAGACGTGGGAGACG
This sequence comes from Oncorhynchus keta, assembly GCF_023373465.1. Classification (NCBI taxonomy): domain Eukaryota; kingdom Metazoa; phylum Chordata; class Actinopteri; order Salmoniformes; family Salmonidae; genus Oncorhynchus; species Oncorhynchus keta. The sequence goes on from NC_068441.1 coordinate 54,994,210, forward strand.
AGGTCCAGACAGACCTGGGAGACGAGGTCCAGACCGGGAGACGAGGTCCAGACAGACCGGGAGACGAGGTCCAGACCAGACGAGGAGACAGACCGGGGAGACAAGGTCCAGACAGACCGGGAGACGAGGTCTAGACAGACGAGGTCCAGACAGACCGGGGAGACGAGGTCCAGACAGACGAGGTCCAGACAGACCGAGGGAGACGAGGTCCAGACAGACCGGGAGACGAGGTCTAGACAGACCGGGGAGACGAGGTCCAGACGGGGAGACGAGGTCCAGACAGACCGGGAGACGGGTCCAGACAGACCGGGAGACGAGGTCCAGACAGACCGGGAGACGAGGTCCAGACAGACCGGGGAGACGAGGTCTAGACAGACGGGGGAGACGAGGTCTAGACAGACCGGGAGACGAGGTCTAGGTCAGACGGGGAGACGAGGTCCAGACAGACCGGGGAGACGAGGTCTAGACAGACCGGGGAGACGAGGTCCAGACAGACGGGGAGAGGGTCCAGACAGACCGGGGAGACGAGGTCCAGACAGACCGGGGAGACGAGGTCTAGACAGACCGGGAGACGAGGTCCAGACAGACGAGAGTCCAGACGAGGTCCAGGGAGACGAGGTCCAGACAGACGGGAGTCCAGACAGACCGGGGAGACGAGGTCCAGACAGACGAGGACCAAACAGACGAGGACCAGACAGACCGGGGGAGACGAGGTCTAGACAGACGAGGTCCAGACAGACGAGGTCCAGACAGACGAGGTCCAGAGACGAGGTCCAGACAGACCGGGAGACGAGGTCAGACAGACCGGGGAGACGAGGTCCAGACAGACAGAGGTCCAGACAGACGAGGTCCAGACAGACCGGGGAGACGAGGTCCAGACAGACGAGGTCCAGACAGACGAGGTCCAGACAGACGAGGTCCAGACAGACGAGGTCCAGACAGACGAGGTCCAGACAGACGAGGTCCAGACAGACCGGGGAGACGAGGTCCAGACAGACGAGGTCCAGACAGACGAGGTCCAGACAGACCGGGAGACGAGGTCCAGACAGACCGGGGAGACGAGGTCCAGACAGACCGGGGAGACGAGGTCCAGACAGACCGGGGAGACGAGGTCCAGACAGACCGGGGAGACGAGGTCCAGACAGACCGGAGAGACGAGGTCCAGACAGACGAGGTCCAGACAGACGAGGTCCAGACAGACCGGAGAGACGAGGTCCAGACAGACCGGGGAGACGAGGTCCAGACAGACCGGGGAGACGAGGTCCAGACAGACGAGGTCCAGACAGACGAGGTCCAGACAGACCGGGGAGACGAGGTCCAGACAGACGAGGTCCAGACAGACGAGGTCCAGACAGACCAGGGAGACGAGGTCCAGACAGACGAGGTCCAGACAGACCGGGGAGACGAGGTCCAGACAGACGAGGTCCAGACAGACGAGGTCCAGACAGACGAGGTCCAGACAGACCGGGGAGACGAGGTCCAGACAGACGAGGTCCAGACAGACAGGGGAGACAGGTCCCAGACGGGAGACGAGGTCCAGACAGACCGGGAGACGAGGTCCCAGACAGACGAGGTCCAGACCGGGGAGACGAGGTCCAGACAGACGAGGTCCAGACAGACCGGGGGAGACGAGGTCCAGACAGACCGGGGAGACGAGGTCCAGACGGGGAGACGAGGTCAAGACAGACCGGGAGACGAGGTCTAGACAGACGGGGAGACGAGGTCCAGACAGACCGGGAGACGAGGTCCAGACAGACCGGGGAGACGAGGTCCAGACAGACCGGGGAGACGAGGTCTAGACAGACCGGGGAGACGAGGTCCAGACAGACCGGGCAGACGAGGTCCAGACAGACGAGGTCCAGACAGACGAGGTCCAGACAGACCGGGGAGACGAGGTCCAGACAGACGAGGTCCAGACAGACGAGGACCAGACAGACGAGGTCCAGACAGACCGGGGAGACGAGGTCCAGACAGACGAGGTCTAGACAGACCGGGGAGACGAGGTCTAGACAGACCGGGGAGACGAGGTCTAGACAGACCGGGGAGACGAGGTCCAGACAGACCGGGGAGACGAGGTCCAGACAGACCGGGGAGACGAGGTCTAGACAGACCGGGGAGACGAGGTCCAGACAGACGAGGTCCAGACAGACCGGGGAGACGAGGTCCAGACAGACCGGGAGACGAGGTCCAGACAGACCGGGAGACGTCCAGACAGACGAGGTCCAGACAGACGAGGTCCAGACAGACCGGGGAGACGAGGTCCAGACAGACCGGGGAGACGAGGTCCAGACAGACAAGGTCCAGACAGACGAGGTCCAGACAGACAAGGTCCAGACAGACGAGGTCCAGACAGACGAGGTCCAGACAGACCGGGGAGACGAGGTCCAGACAGACCGGGGAGACGAGGTCCAGACAGACCGGGGAGACGAGGTCGAGACAGACGAGGTCCAGACAGACCGGGGAGACGAGGTCCAGACAGACGAGGTCCAGACAGACGAGGTCCAGACAGACGAGGTCCAGACAGACGAGGTCCAGACAGACCGGGGAGACGAGGTCCAGACAGACGAGGTCCAGACAGACCGGGGAGACGAGGTCCAGACAGACGAGGTCCAGACAGACCGGGAGACGAGGTCCAGACAGACGAGGTCCAGACAGACCGGGGAGACGAGGTCCAGACAGACGAGGTCCAGACAGACCGGGGAGACGAGGTCCAGACAGACGAGGTCCAGACAGACGAGGTCCAGACAGACAGACACCGGGAGACGAGGTCCAGACAGACCGGGAGACGAGGTCTAGACAGACGGGGAGACGAGGTCTAGACAGACCGGGGAGACGAGGTCTAGACAGACGGGAGACGAGGTCTAGACAGACCGGGAGACGAGGTCCAGACAGACGGGAGACGAGGTCCAGACAGACCGGGGAGACGAGGTCCAGACAGACCGGGGAGAGGAGGACCAGGAAGACGAGGTCCAGACAGACAAGGTCCAGACAGACAGGGGAGACGAGGTCCAGACAGACGAGGTCCAGACAGACCGGGGAGACGAGGTCTAGACAGACCGGGGAGACGAGGTCCAGACGGGAGACGAGGTCCAGACAGACCGGGAGACGAGGTCCAGACAGACGAGGTCTAGACAGACGGGGAGACGAGGTCCAGACAGACCGGGAGACGAGGTCCAGACAGACGAGGTCCAGACAGACCGGGAGACGAGGTCCAGACAGACGAGGGACAGACGAGGTCCAGACAGACGAGGTCCAGACAGACCGGGGAGACGAGGTCTAGACAGACTGGGGGAGACGAGGTCTAGACAGACGGGGGGAGACGAGGTCTAGACAGACCGGGGAGACGGGGTCTAGACAGACCGGGAGACGGGGTCTAGACAGACCGGGAGACGAGGTCTAGACAGACGAGGTCCAGACAGACGAGGACCAGACAGACCGGGGAGACGAGGTCTAGACAGACGAGGTCCAGACAGACCGGGGAGACGAGGTCCAGACAGACGAGGACCAGACAGACGAGGACCAGACAGACGAGGACCAGACAGACGAGGACCAGACAGACCGGGGGAGACGAGGTCTAGACAGACCGGGGAGACGTGGTTATCCTGTATCAGAAAGAGAAAATAAAAATGTCTCTAGACAGACTGCCTTATGTAATATAACTGAACAAGTCTGTCAGCCAGGGAGGGGAAGACTCAACATAATTTCAGTGATTTAACAGAAGAGCCAGAACTGGAAAGACTACCACTGAAACTAGCAGGCAACAGCATGTCTTCATCCATCTGGCCTCTATTAGATATCTCTAGTTGGCTGAACTGGTCTGGACTGAACTGGTCTGGTCTGGTCTGGTCTTGGACTGGTCTGGTCTGGTCTTGAACTGGTCTGGTCTAAACTAGTCTGGTCTGAACTGGTCTGGTCTGATCTGAACTGCTCTGATCCTCTATTAGATATCTCTAGTTGGCTGAACTGGTCTGACTGAACTGGTCTGATCTGAACTGGTCTGGTCTGAACTGGTCTGGTCTGAACTGGTCTGGTCTGAACTGGTCTGGTCTGAACTGGTCTGGTCTTGAACTGGTCTGAACTGGTCTGATCATCTATTAGATATCTCTAGTTGGCTGAACTGGTCTGATCTGGTCTGATCTGAACTGGTGAGGTCATCTTTCACCTGGGGAGCAGACTGGCCTGAACTCAACCAAAAAAAGGCCAACAGAAACGTCTGGAAATCCCATGAAGATGTTACTATGGTCTCATGTCTTCTCGGTCTGTATCTTTGGGTCTCATTCCTGCCATTGCCGTTCTGTACTATGAACTAACGGTTCACAGTAGAAAATGCCCAAAAAGAGCGACAAAGAAATGGGATGGGACTGACTCCATTTCACTGAACTACATTTGCCATGACACAAAATGGCCGACATCCTGACAAGTAACACAACTGACAATCCCCTTGTGTCCCAATCATATGCTTTTAAATCCGTGTGGGGTAGTGCACACGTCAGGGAAAAAAAGGACTGGAGAATTGGGACCAAGGACTCATTAACACTTATGACCTAACGTAATCTCAGTGATTAAATATAAAGTTAGTCTTTCTAATATGTAAAACAACTCAGACAGAAACTAGCACACAGTAGCATTGACTATATCCAGCTGGCCTCTAGATCATTTTCTAAATAAACAGAGATGCATTTTTTTCTTCAAGGTTAAAAAAAACTTCCCCTTCCCCGTCCAGGTATCTTCTCTCCTTTATCCTTGTGTGAGTCCCAAATGGTACACTATTCCCTGTATAGTGCACTACTGTTGACCAGGCCCAGGTTAAACCTAGTGCACTACTGTTGACCAGGCCCAGGTTAAACCTAGTGCACTACTGTTGACCAGGCCCAGGTTAAACCTAGTGCACTACTGTTGACCAGGCCCATGTTAAACCTAGTGCACTACTGCACTACTTGACCAGGCCCAGGTTAAACCTAGTGCACTACTGTTGACCACCAGGCCCATGTTAAACCTAGTGCACTACTGTTAACCAGGCCCATGTTAAACCTAGTGCACTACTGTTGACCAGGCCCATGTTAAACCTAGTGCACTACTGTTGACCAGGCCCAGGTTAAACCTAGTGCACTACTGTTGACCAGGCCCAGGTTAAACCTAGTGCACTACTGTTGACCAGGCCCAGGTTAAACCTAGTGCACTACTGTTGACCAGGCCCAGGTTAAACCTAGTGCACTACTGTTGACCAGGCCCATGTTAAACCTAGTGCACTACTGTTGACCAGGCCCATGTTAAACCTAGTGCACTACTGTTGACCAGGCCCAGGTTAAACCTAGACAGTGTAGATGGAGGGGTTTGGCATGACAGTGGAGATGGAGGGGTTTGGCATGACAGTGTAGATGGAGGGGTTTGGCATGACAGTGTAGATGGAGGGGTTTGGCATGACAGTGTAGATGGAGGGGTTTGGCATGACAGTGTAGATGGAGGGGGGATGACAGGTAGATGGAGGGGGAGGGTTTGGCATGACAGTGTAGATGGAGGGGTTTGGCATGACAGTGTAGATGGAGGGGAGGGGTTTGGCATGACAGTGTAGATGGAGGGGAGGGGTTTGGCATGACAGTGTAGATGGAGGGGTTTGGCATGACAGTGTAGATGGAGGGTTTGGCATGACAGTGTAGACGGAGGGGTTTGGCATGACAGTGGAGATGGAGGGGAGGGGTTTGGCATGACAGTGGAGATGGAGGGGAGGGGTTTGGCATGACAGTGGAGACGGAGGGGTTTGGCATGACAGTGTAGATGGAGGGGTTTGGCATGACAGTGTAGATGGAGGGGTTTGGCATGACAGTGGAGATGGAGGGGTTTGGCATGACAGTGGAGATGGAGGGGTTTGGCATGACAGTGGAGATGGAGGGGTTTGGCATGACAGTGGAGATGGAGGGGAGGGGTGGAGGGGAGGGGCATGACAGTGTAGATGGAGGGTTTGGGCATGACAGTGGAGATGGAGGGTTTGGCATGACAGTGTAGATGGAGGGGTTTGGCATGACAGTGTAGATGGGGGGTTTGGCATGACAGTGTAGATGGGGGTTTGGCATGACAGTGGAGATGGAGGGGTTTGGCATGACAGTGGAGATGGAGGGGGAGGGGTTTGGCATGACAGTGTAGACGGAGGGGTTTGGCATGACAGTGTAGACGGAGGGGTTTGGCATGACAGTGTAGACGGAGGGGTTTGGCATGACAGTGTAGACGGAGGGGTTTGGCATGACAGTGTAGACGGAGGGGTTTGGCATGACAGTGTAGATGGAGGGGTTTGGCATGACGATGGAGGGGTTTGGCATGACGATGGAGGGGTTTGGCATGACAGTGTAGATGGAGGGGTTTGGCATGACAGTGTAGATGGAGGGGTTTGGCATGACAGTGTAGATGGAGGGGTTTGGCATGACAGTGTAGATGGAGGGGTTTGGCATGACAGTGTAGATGGAGGGGTTTGGCATGACAGTGTAGATGGAGGGGTTTGGCATGACAGTGTAGATGGAGGGGTTTGGCATGACAGTGTAGATGGAGGGGTTTGGCATGACAGTGTAGATGGAGGGTTTGGCATGACAGTGGAGATGGAGGGGTTTGGCATGACAGTGTAGATGGGGGGGTTTGGCATGACAGTGTAGATGGGGGTTTGGCATGACAGTGTAGATGGAGGGGTTTGGCATGACAGTGGAGATGGAGGGGAGGGGTTTGGCATGACAGTGTAGATGGAGGGGTTTGGCATGACAGTGTAGATGGAGGGGTTTGGCATGACAGTGGAGATGGAGGGGAGGGGTTTGGCATGACAGTGTAGATGGAGGGGTTTGGCATGACAGTGTAGATGGAGGGGTTTGGCATGACAGTGGAGATGGAGGGGAGGGGTTTGGCATGACAGTGTAGACGGAGGGGTTTGGCATGACAGTGTAGATGGAGGGGTTTGGCATGACAGTGTAGATGGAGGGTTTGGCATGACAGTGTAGATGGAGGGTTTTGGCATGACAGTGTAGATGGAGGGGTTTGGCATGACAGTGTAGATGGAGGGGTTTGGCATGACAGTGTAGATGGAGGGGTTTGGCATGACAGTGTAGATGGAGGGGTTTGGCATGACAGTGTAGATGGAGGGTTTGGCATGACAGTGTAGATGGAGGGGTTTGGCATGACAGTGGAGATGGAGGGTTTGGCATGACAGTGGAGATGGAGGGGTTTGGCATGACAGTGTAGATGGAGGGTTTGGCATGACAGTGTAGATGGGGAGGGGTTTGACATGACAGTGTAGATGGAGGGGAGGGGTTTGGCATGACAGTGTAGATGGAGGGGTTTGGCATGACAATGTAGATGGAGGGGAGGGGTTTGGCATGACAGTGTAGATGGAGGGGAGGGGTTTGGCATGACAGTGTAGATGGAGGGGTTTGGCATGACAGTGTAGATGGAGGGGTTTGGCATGACAGTGTAGATGGAGGGGTTTGGCATGACAGTGTAGATGGAGGGGAGGGGTTTGGCATGACAGTGTAGATGGAGGGGAGGGGTTTGGCATGACAGTGTAGATGGAGGGGTTTGGCATGACAGTGTAGATGGAGGGGTTTGGCATGACAGTGGAGATGGAGGGGAGGAGTTTGGCATGACAGTGGAGACGGAGGGGTTTGGCATGACAGTGTAGATGGAGGGGTTTGGCATGACAGTGTAGATGGGGGTTTGGCATGACAGTGTAGATGGAGGGGAGGGGTTTGGCATGACAGTGTAGATGGAGGGGTGGGGTTTGGCATGACAGTGTAGATGGAGGGGTTTGGCATGACAGTGTAGATGGAGGGGTTTGGCATGACAGTGGAGATGGAGGGGTTTGGCATGACAGTGTAGACGGAGACGGAGGGGTTTGGCATGACAGTGTAGATGGAGGGGGAGGGGTTTGGCATGACAGTGGAGATGGAGGGGAGGGGTTTGGCATGACAGTGTAGATGGAGGGGAGGGGTTTGGCATGACAGTGTAGATGGAGGGGGAGGGGTTTGGCATGACAGTGTAGATGGAGGGGGAGGGGTTTGGCATGACAGTGTAGATGGAGGGGAGGGGTTTGGCATGACAGTGGAGATGGAGGGGTTTGGCATGACAGTGTCGATGGAGGGGTGGGGTTTGGCATGACAGTGGAGATGGAGGGGAGGGGTTTGGCATGACAGTGTAGATGGAGGGGGAGGGGTTTGGCATGACAGTGTAGATGGAGGGGGAGGGGTTTGGCATGACAGTGTAGATGGAGGGGGAGGGGTTTGGCATGACAGTGTAGATGGAGGGGGAGGGGTTTGGCATGACAGTGTAGATGGAGGGGGAGGGGTTTGGCATGACAGTGTAGATGGAGGGGGAGGGGTTTGGCATGACAGTGTAGATGGAGGGGGAGGGGTTTGGCATGACAGTGTAGATGGAGGGGAGGGTTTGGCATGACAGTGCTCGTCTCATATAGGTCGGCTATATGCAGTAGATAGCAGTAGGACCTGACTGTCTCTGCATGGTAATATACAGTAGATAGCAGTAGGACCTGACTGTCTCTGCATGGTAATATACAGTAGATAGCAGGTCTTAGCAGTAGGACCTGACTGTCTCTGCATGGTAATATATAGTAGATAGCAGGTCTTAGCAGTAGGACCTGACTGTCTCTGCATGGTAATATGCAGTAGATAGCAGGTCTTAGCAGTAGGTCCTGACTGTCTCTGCATGGTAATATACAGTAGATAGCAGGTCTTAGCAGTAGGACCTGACTGTCTCTGCATGGTAATATACAGTAGATAGCAGGTCTTAGCAGTAGGACTTGACTGTCTCTGCATGGTAATATACAGTAGATAGCAGGTCTTAGCAGTAGGACCTGACTGTCTCTGCATGGTAATATGCAGTAGATAGCAGGTCTTAGCAGTAGGACCTGACTGTCTCTGCATGGTAATATGCAGTAGATAGCAGGTCTTAGCAGTAGGACCTGACTGTCTGCATGGTAATATACAGTAGATAGCAGGTCTTAGCAGTAGGACCTGACTGTCTCTGCATGGTAATATACAGTAGATAGCAGGTCTTAGCAGTAGGACCTGACTGTCTCTGCATGGTAATATACAGTAGATAGCAGGTCTTAGCAGTAGGACCTGACTGTCTCTGCATGGTAATATGCAGTAGATTGCAGGTCTTAGCAGTAGGACCTGACTGTCTCTGCATGGTAATATATAGTAGATAGCAGGTCTTAGCAGTAGGACTTGACTGTCTCTGCATGGTAATATGCAGTAGATAGCAGGTCTTAGCAGTAGGACCTGACTGTCTCTGCATGGTAATATACAGTAGATAGCAGGTCTTAGCAGTAGGACCTGACTGTCTCTGCATGGTAATATGCAGTAGATAGCAGGTCTTAGCAGTAGGACTTGACTGTCTCTGCATGGTAATATGCAGTAGATAGCAGGTCTTAGCAGTAGGACCTGACTGTCTCTGCATGGTAATATACAGTAGATAGCAGGTCTTAGCAGTAGGACCTGACTGTCTCTGCATGGTAATATGCAGTAGATAGCAGGTCTTAGCAGTAGGACTTGACTGTCTCTGCATGGTAATATGCAGTAGATAGCAGGTCTTAGCAGTAGGACCTGACTGTCTCTGCATGGTAATATGCAGTAGATAGCAGGTCTTAGCAGTAGGACCTGACTGTCTCTGCATGGTAATATGCAGTAGATAGCAGGTCTTAGCAGTAGGACTTGACTGTCTCTGCATGGTAATATACAGTAGATAGCAGGTCTTAGCAGTAGGACCTGACTGTCTCTGCATGGTAATATATAGTAGATAGCAGGTCTTAGCAGTAGGACCTGACTGTCTCTGCATGGTAATATACAGTAGATAGCAGGTCTTAGCAGTAGGACCTGACTGTCTCTGCATGGTAATATACAGTAGATAGCAGGTCTTAGCAGTAGGACCTGACTGTCTCTGCATGGTAATATACAGTAGATAGCAGGTCTTAGCAGTAGGACCTGACTGTCTCTGCATGGTAATATACAGTAGATAGCAGGTCTTAGCAGTAGGACCTGACTGTCTGCATGGTAATATACAGTAGATAGCAGGTCTTAGCAGTAGGACCTGACTGTCTCTGCATGGTAATATACAGTAGATAGCAGGTCTTAGCAGTAGGACCTGACTGTCTCTGCATGGTAATATACAGTAGATAGCAGGTCTTAGCAGTAGGACCTGACTGTCTCTGCATGGTAATATACAGTAGATAGCAGGTCTTAGCAGTAGGACCTGACTGTCTCTGCATGGTAATATACAGTAGATAGCAGGTCTTAGCAGTAGGACCTGACTGTACGGTAGGACAGAAGTAATGAGGATATTAGGTCTTGTAACGGGTCTTTACCAGTAGCATTTGTCATTGTTTGCCAGCAGCTTCTCCACCATGTGTTCGACCCGAATAAACCAGCTGGGAACAGCCTTGTAGATCAGAGGAGTGTCAGATCTGTAGGATACAAACATATATTACACACAACCAATCAAACGTTTGGACACGCCTACTCATTCCAAACATCTATTACACACAACCAATCAAACGTTTGGACACGCCTACTCATTCCAAACATATATTACACACAACCAATCAAACGTTTGGACACGCCTACTCATTCCAAACATATATTACACACAACCAATCAAACGTTTGGACACGCCTACTCATTCCAAACATCTATTACACACAACCAATCAAACGTTTGGACACGCCTACTCATTCCAAACATCTATTACACACAACCAATCAAAAGCTTGGACACGCCTACTCATTCCAAACATATATTACACACAACCAATCAAAAGTTTGGACACGCCTACTCATTCCAAAAATCTATTACACAACCAATCAAACGTTTGGACACGCCTACTCATTCCAAACATCTATTACACACAACCAATCAAACGTTTGGACACGCCTACTCATTCCAAACATCTATTACACACAACCAATCAAAAGTTTGGACACGCCTACTCATTCCAAACATCTATTACACACAACCAATCAAAAGTTTGGACACGCCTACTCATTCCAAACATCTATTACACACAACCAATCAAACGTTTGGACATGCCTACTCATTCCAAACATATATTACACACAACCAATCAAAAGTTTGGACACGCCTACTCATTCCAAACATATATTACACACAACCAATCAAACGTTTGGACACGCCTACTCATTCCAAACATATATTACACACAACCAATCAAACGTTTGGACACGCCTACTCATTCCAAACATATATTACACACAACCAATCAAACGTTTGGACACGCCTACTCATTCCAAACATATATTACACACAACCAATCAAAAGTTTGGACACGCCTACTCATTCCAAACATCTATTACACACAACCAATCAAAAGTTTGGACACGCCTACTCATTCCAAACATATATTACACACAACCAATCAAAAGTTTGGACACGCCTACTCATTCCAAACATATTACACACAACCAATCAAAAGTTTGGACACGCCTACTCATTCCAAACATATATTACACACAACCAATCAAAAGTTTGGACACGCCTACTCATTCCAAACATATATTACACACAACCAATCAAAAGTTTGGACACGCCTACTCATTCCAAACATCTATTACACACAACCAATCAAAAGTTTGGACACACCTACTCATTCCAACCATCTATTACACACAACCAATCAAAAGTTTGGACACGCCTACTCATTCCAAACATATATTACACACAACCAATCAAAAGTTTGGACACGCCTACTCATTCCAAACATATATTACACACAACCAATCAAAAGTTTGGACACGCCTACTCATTCCAAACATATATTACACACAACCAATCAAAAGTTTGGACTCACAACCAATCAAAAGTTTGGACAAGCCTACTCATTCCAAACATATATTACACACAACCAATCAAAAGTTTGGACACACCTACTCATTCCAACCATCTATTACACACAACCAATCAAAAGTTTGGACACACCTACTCATTCCAACCATCTATTACACACAACCAATCAAAAGTTTGGACACACCTACTCATTCCAAACATCTATTACACGCAACCAATCAAAAGTTTGGACACGCCTACTCATTCCAAACATCTATTACACACAACCAATCAAAAGTTTGGACACGCCTACTCATTCCAAACATCTATTACACACAACCAATCAAAAGTTTGGACACGCCTACTCATTCCAAACATATATTACACACAACCAATCAAAAGTTTGGACACACCTACCGTAATTTCTGGACTATTAAGCGCACCTGAATATAAACCGCACCCACTGAATTATAAAAAAATAAATATATTTTGTACATAAATAAGCCGCACAGGTAAGCCACAGGTGCCTACCGGTACATTGAAACAAATGAACTTTACACAGCCTTTAAACTAAACACAGCATGTAACAAAAATAAATAGGCTTTTAAACTAAACACGGCATTATGTGATGGTGCTCAGTTTTTTTGAAAGCGGGAAAAATCCATAAATTAGCCGCGTCATTGGATAAACCGCGAGGTTCAAAGCGTGGGAATAAAGTAGCGGCTTATAGTCCGGAAATTACGGTAGTCATTCCAAGGTTTTTATTTTTCTACATTGTATAATAATAGTGAAGACATCAAGACTATGAAATAACACATATGGAATCATGTCGTAACCTAAAAAAAGAAAGTGTTAAACGAATCAAAATATATTTTCTATTTGAGATTCTTCAAAGTAGCTAAAGTAGTGTCAGAGGAAGAGAGGAGAGGGAGAGGAGGAGAGGAAGAGAGGAAGAGAGGAGAGGGAGCGGAGGAGAGGAGGAGAGGAAGAGAGGAGAGGAGGAGAGGAAGAGAGGAGAGAGGAGGAGAGGAAGAGAGAGGTAGTGGAGGAGAGGAGGAGAGGAAGAGAGAGGTAGTGGAGGAGAGGAAGAGAGAGAGGTAGAGGAGAGGAAGAGAGGAGAGGGAGAGGAGGAGGAGAAAGAGAGGAGAGGGAGAGGAAGAGAGGAGAGGGAGAGGAAGAGAGGAGAGGGAGAGGAAGAGAGGAGAGGGAGAGGGAAGAGGAAGAGAGGAGAGAGGGAGAGGAGGAGAGGGAGAGGGAGAGGAGGAGAGAGGAGAGGAGGAGAGGGAGAGGAGGAGAGGGAGGAGGAGAGGAAGAGGAGGAGAGGGAGAGAGGAGAGGGAGAGGAAGAGAGGAGAGGAGGAGAGGAAGAGAGGAGAGGGAGAGGAGGAGAGGAAGAGAGGAGAGGGAGAGGAGGAGAGGAAGAGGAGAGGGAGAGGAGGAGAGGAAGAGAGGAGAGGGAGAGGAGGAGAGGAAGCGGAGGAGAGGAAGAGATGAGAGGTAGAGGAGGAGAGGAAGAGGAGGAGAGGAAGAGAGAGGTAGTGGAGGAGAGGAAGAGAGAGGTAGAGGAGAGGAAGAGAGGAGAGGGAGAGGAGGAGGAGGAAGAGAGGAGAGGGAGAGGAGGGAGAGGAGAGGGAGAGGAGGAGAGGAAAGAGGAGAGGGAGAGGAGGAGAGGAAGAGAGGAGAGGAGCGGAGGAGAGGAAGAGAGGAGAGGTAGAGGAGGAGAGGAAGAGGGAGGAGAGGGAGAGGAGGAGAGGAAGAGAGAGGTAGTGGAGGAGAGGAAAGAGAGAGAGGTAGAGGAGAGGAAGAGGAGAGGGAGAGGAGGAGGAGAGGGAGAGGAGAGGAAGAGAGGAGAGGGAGAGGAGGAGAGGAAGAGAGGAGAGGAAGAGAGAAGAGGTAGAGGAGAGGGAGAGGAGAGGGAGAGGAGGAGGAGGAAGAGAGGAGAGGAGAGGAAGAGAGGAGAGGGAGAGGAAGAGAGGAGAGAGGAGAGAGAGAGGAAGAGAGGAGAGGGAGAGGAGGAGAGGAAGAGAGAGAGGAAGAGAGGAGAGGAAGAGAGAGGTAGCGGAGGAGAGGAAGAGAGGAGAGGGAGAGGAGGAGAGAAGAGAGGAGAGGGAGAGGAGGAGAGGAAGAGAGGAGAGGAAGAGAGGAGAGGGAGAGGAGGAGGAAGAGGAGGAGGAAGAGGAGGAGAGGAAGAGAGGAGAGCTAGAGGAGGAGAGGAAGAGAGGAGAGCTAGAGGAGGAGAGGAAGAGGAGGAGAGGGAGAGGAGGAGAGGAAGAGGAGGAGAGGGGAGGAGGAGGAGAGGAAAAGAGAGGAAGTGAAGGAGATGAAGAGAGAGAGGTGGAGGAGAGGAAGAGAGGAGGGGGAAGAGAGGAGAGGGAGAGGAGGAGAGGAAGAGAGGAGAGGAAGAGGAGGAGAGGTAGCGGAGGAGAGGAAGAGGAGGAGAGGTAGCGGAGGAGAGGAAGAGGAGGAGAGGTAGCGGAGGAGAGGGAGAGGAGGAGAGGAGCAGGAGGAGAGGGAGAGGAGGAGAGGGAGAGGAGGAGAGGGAGAGGAGGAGAGGGAGAGGAGAGGAGGGAGAGGAGGGAGAGGAGAGGAGAGGGAGAGGAGGAGAGGGAGAGGAGGAGAGGAAGAGAGGAGAGGTAGAGGAGGAGAGGAAGAGGAGAGGGAGAGGAGGAGAGGAAGAGAGAAGAGGGAGAGGAGGAGAGGAAGAGAGAGAGGTAGAGGAGAGGAAGAGAGGAGAGGGAGAGGAGGAGAGGAAGAGAGGAGAGGGAGAGGAGGAGAGGAAGAGAGGAGAGGGAGAGGAGGAGAGGAAGAGAGGAGAGCTAGAGGAGGAGAGGAAGAGGAGTAGAGGGGGAGGAGGAGAGGAAAAGAGAGAGGAAGTGAAGGAGAGGAAGAGAGAGAGGAGAGGAGAGAAGAGAGAGAGGTAGAGGAGAGGAAGAGAGGAGAGGGAGAGGAGGAGGGGAAGAGGAGGAGAGGAAGAGAGGAGATGGAGAGGAGGAGAGGAAGAGAGGAGAGGGAGAGGAGGGAGAGGGAGAGGAGGGAGAGGAGGAGAGGAGAGGAGGAGAGGTAGCTGGAGGAGAGGGAGAGGAGGAGAGGAAGAGAGGAGAGGAAGAGAGGGTAGAGGAGAGGAAGAGAGAGTTAGAGAAGAGTAAGAGAGGAGAGGTAGAGGAGAGAAGAGAGGAGAGGTAGAGGAGAGGAAGAGAGAGAGGTAGAGGAGAGGAAGAGAGGAGAGGTAGAGGAGGAGAGGAAGAGAGAGAGGTAGAGGAAGAGAGGGGAGAGGAGGAGAGGAAGAGAGAGAGGTAGAGGAAGAGAGAGAGGTAGAGGAAGAGAGAGAGGTAGAGGAAGAGAGAGAGGTAGAGAAGAGAGAGAGGTAGAGGAAGAGAGGAGAGAGAGGTAGAGAGGAGAGGAAGAGGGGAGGTAGAGGAAGAGGGGAGAGAGAGAGGTAGAGGAGGAGAGAAGAGAGAGGTAGAGGAAGAGAGGTAGAAGAGAGAGGAAGAGAGAGGTAGAGAGAGGAGGAGAGGAAGAGAGAGGTAGAGGAGGAGAGGAAGAGAGAGGTAGAGGAGGAGAGGAAGAGAGAGAGGTAGAGGAGGAGAGGAAGAGAGAGGTAGTGGAGAGGAAGAGAGAGGTAGAGGAGGAGAGGAAGAGAGAGGTAGAGGAGGAGAGGAAGAGAGAGGTAGTGGAGAGGAAGAGAGGAGAGGTAGAGGAGGAGAGGAAGGGAGAGAGGTAGAGGAAGAGTAGGGAGAGAAGAGGGAGGGAAGATCTTCTTCGACTCCATCTGGGAGGTCAGTGGAGGAGAGGAAGGAGGAGAGGGAGAGGAGGAGGAGGAAGAGAGGGAGAGGGAGAGGAAGAGAGGAGAGGGAGAGGAAGAGAGGAGAGGGAGAGGAAGAGAGGAGAGGGAGAGGAAGAGAGGAGAGGGGAGAGGAGAGGAAGAGAGGAAGAGAGGAGAGGGAGAGGAGGAGAGGAAGAGAGAGAGGGAGAGGAGGAGAGGTAGCGGGAGGAGAGGGAGAGGAGGAGAGGAAGAGAGGAGAGGGAGAGGAGGAGAGAAGAGAGAGGTAGAGGAAGAGAGGTAGAAGAGAGGAAGAGAGAGGTAGAGGAGGAGAGGAAGAGAGAGAGGTAGAGGAGGAGAGGAAGAGAGAGAGGTAGAGGAGGAGAGGAAGAGAGAGAGGTAGAGGAGGAGAGGAAGAGAGAGAGGTAGAGGAAGAGAAGAGAGAGGTAGAGAGGAAGAGAGGTAGAGGAGAGGAGAGAGGTAAGAGGGAGAAGGTAGAGGAAGAGGGAAGAGAGAGGAGAGGTAGAGGAGGAGAGGAAAGAGAGAGGTAGAGGAGAGAGAGGAGGAGATTAAAGAAGAGAGGGAGAATTGGAGAGGTAGGAGGAGAGGGAGGAGGAGAGGAAGAGAGGAAGAGGAGAGGGAGAGGAGGAGAGAAGAGAGAAGAGGGAGAGGAGGAGAGGAAGAGAGAGAGGTAGAGGAGAGGAAGAGAGAGGAGAGGGAGAGGAGGAGAGGAAGAGAGGAGAGGGAGAGGAGAGGAAGAGAGAGGAGAGGGAGAGGAGGAGAGGAAGAGAGGAGAGGGAGGAGGAGAGAGGAAGAGAGGAGAGAGGAGGAGAAGGAGGAGAGGAAGAGGAGGAGAGGAAGAGAGAGAGCTAGAGGAGGAGAGGAAGAGGGAGGAGAGGAAGAGGAGGAGAGGAAAAGAGAGAGGAAGTGAAGGAGATGAAGAGAGAGGTGGAGGAGAGGAAGAGAGAGAGGTAGAGGAGAGGAAGAGAGGAGAGGGAAGAGGAGAGGAAGAGAGGAGAGGGAGAGGAGGAGAGGAAGAGAGGAGAGGAGAGAGGGAGGAGAGGAAGAGGAGAGGGAGAGGAGGAAGGAGAGGAAGAGAGGAGAGGAAGGAGGAGGGAAGAGAGAGAGGAAGAGGAGGAAGAGGTCGGGAGGAGAGGAAGAGGAGGAGAGGTAGAAGGAGGAGAGGAAGAGGAGGAGAGGTAGCGGAGGAGAGGGAGAGGAGGAGAGGTAGCGGAGGAGAGGGGAGGAGGAGAGGGAGAGGAGGAGAGGGAGAGGAGGAGAGGGAGAGGAGGAGAGGAGAGGAGGAGAGGGAGAGGAGAGAGGGGAGGACCAGGTCGGGAGGAGAGGAAGAGGAGGAGAGGAAGAGAGGGAGGTAGAGGAGGAGAGGAAGAGGAGAGGGAGAGGAGGAGAGGAAGAGAGAAGAGGGAGAGGAGAGAGGAGAGAGAGAGGTAGGAGGAGAGGAAGAGAGGAGAGGGAGAGGAGGAGAGGAAGAGAGAGAGGGAGAGGAGGAGAGGAAGAGAGGAGAGGGAGAGGAGGAGAGGAAGAGAGGAGAGCTAGAGGAGGAGAGGAAGAGGAGTAGGAGGGGAGGAGGAGAGGAAAAGAGAGAGGAAGTGAAGGAGAGGAAGAGAGAGAGGTAGAGGAGGAGAAGAGAGAGAGGTAGAGGAGAGGAGAGAGGAGAGGGAGAGGAGGAGGAGGAAGAGGAGGAGAGAAGAGAGGAGATGGAGAGGAGGAGAGGAAGAGAGGAGAGGGAGAGGGAGGAGAGGGAGAGGAGAGAGGGAGAGGAGGGAAGAGGAGGAGAGGGAGAGGAGAGGAAGAGGAGGAGAGGAAGAGAGGTAGAGGAGAGGAAGAGAGAGTTAGAGAAGAGTAAGAGAGGAGAGGTAGAGGAGAGGAAGAGAGGAGAGGTAGAGGAGAGGAAGAGAGGGAGAGTAGAGGAGAGGAAGAGAGGAGAGGTAGAGGAGGAGAGGAAGAGAGAGAAGAGGGAAGAGAGGGGTAGAGGAGGAGAGGAAGAGAGAGAGGTAGAGGAAGAGAGAGAGGTAGAGGAAGAGAGAGAGGTAGAGGAAGAGAGAGGTAGAGGAAGAGAGAGAGGTAGAGGAAGAGAGGAAGAGAGAGAGGTAGAGGAGGAGAGGAAGAGGGAGGTAGAGGAAGAGGGGAAGAGAGAGAGGTAGAGGAGGAGAGGAAGAGAGAGGTAGAGGAAGAGAGGTAGAAGAGAGGAAGAGAGAGGTAGAGGAGAGGAAGAAGAGAGAGGTAGAGGAGGAGAGGAAAGAGAGGTAGAGGAGGAGAGGAAGAGAGAGGAGAGGAGGAGAGGAAGAGAGAGGGTGGAGAGGAAGAGAGAGGTAGAGGAGGAGAGGAAAGAGAGAGGTAGAGAGGAGAGGAAGAGAGAGGTAGTGGAGAGGAAGAGAGGGAGAGGTAGAGGAGGAGAGGAAGGAGAGAGGTAGAGGAAGAGAGGGGAGAGAAGAGGAGGGAAGATCTTCTCTTCACCCATCTGGGAGGTCAGTGGAGGAGAGGAAGGAGGAGAGGGAGAGGAGGAGGAGGAGGAGGAAGAGAGGAAGAGGAGAGGGGAGGAAGGAGGAGAGGAAGAGAGAAGAGGGAGAGGAAGAGGAGGAAGAGAGAGAGGTAGAAGAGAGGAAGAAGAGAGGGAGAGGAGGAGAGGAAGAGAGGAGAGGGAGAGGAGGAGGGAGAGGAGGGGGGAGAGAGGAAGAGGAGAGGAGAGAGGAGAGGGAGAGGAAGAAGAGAGGTAGGGAGAGGAAGGAGAGGTAGAGGAGAGAGGAAGAGGGGAGAGGAAGAGAAGAGAGAGAGGTAGAAGGAGGAGAGGAAGAGAGAGAAGAGAGGAGAGCAAGAGAGAGAGGTAGAGGAGGGAGGAAGAGAAGTAGGAGAGGAAGAGAGGAAGGTAGGAGGAGAGGAAAAGGTAGAGGAAGAGTAGGAGAGAAAGGGAGGGAGAGGAGGAGAGGAAGTGGAGGAGAGGGAGAGAAGGACAGGAAGAGAAGAGGTAGAGGAGGAGAGGAAGAGGAGGAGAGGGAGAGGAGGAGAGGTAGAGGAGGAGAGGAAGAGAGGAGGGGAGGGAGGAGAGGTAGCGGAGGGAGAGGGAGAGGAGGAGAGGAAGAGAGGGAAGAGGAGAGGAGAGGAGGAGAGGAAGAGAGAAGAGGGAGAGGAGGAGGAGGAAGAGAGAGAGGTAGAGGAGAGGAAGAGAGGAGAGGGAGAGGAGAGAGGAAGAGAGGAGAGGGAGAGGAGGAGAGGAAGAGAGGAGAGGGAGAGGAGGAGAGGAAGAGAGGAGAAGAGAGGAGAGGGAGAGAGGAGAGGAGGAGGGAGAGGAGAGAGGAAGAGGAGGAGAGGAAGAGAGGAGAGCTAGAGGAGGAGAGGGAGAGGAGGAGAGGGAGAGGAGGAGAGGAAAAGAGAGAGGAAGTGAAGGAGATGAAGAGAGAGGTGGGAGGAGAGGAAGAGAGAGAGGTAGAGGAGAGGAAGAGAGGAGAGGGAGAGGAGGAGGAGGAAGAGAGGAGAGGGAGAGGAGGAGGAGGAAGAGAGGAGAGGGAGAGGAGGAGAGGAGAGGGAGAGGAGGAGAGGAAGAGAGGAGAGGGAGAGGGGAGAGGAGGAGAGGAGAGGGAGAGGAGGAGAGGAAGAGGAGGAGAGGAGGAGAGGGAGAGGAGGAGAGGTAGCGGAGGAGGGAGAGGAGGAGAGGAAGAGGAGGAGAGGAAGAGAGGAAGAGAGGTAGAGGAGAGGAAGAGAGAGTTAGAGAAGAGTAAGAGAGGAGAGGTAGAGGACAGGAAGAGAGGAGAGGTAGGAGGAGAGGAAGAGAGAGAGGTAGAGGAAGAGAGGAAGAGAGAGAGGTAGAGGAAGAGAGGGGTAGAGGAGGAGAGGAAGAGAGAGAGGTAGAGGAAGAGAGGAAGAGAGAGGTAGAGGAAGAGAGAGGTAGAGGAGGAGAGGAAGAGGGAGAGGTAGAGGAAGAGAGGAAGAGAGAGAGGTAGAGGAGGAGAGGAAGAGAGAGGTAGAGGAAGAGAGGTAGAAGAGAGGAAGAGAGAGGTAGAGGAGAGGAAGAGAGGAAGAGAGAGGTAGAGGAGGAGAGGAAGAGAGAGGTAGAGGAGGAGAGGAAGAGAGAGAGGTAGAGGAGGAGAGGAAGAGAGAGAGGTAGAGGAGGAGAGGAAGAGAGAGGTAGTGGAGAGGAAGAGAGAGGTAGAGGAGGAGAGGAAGAGAGAGGTAGTGGAGAGGAAGAGAGGAGAGGTAGAGGAGGAGAGGAAGGGAGAGAGGTAGAGGAAGAGTAGGGAGAGAAGAGGGAGGGAAGATCTTCTCTTCGACCCATCTGGGAGGTCAGTGGGAAGGTCATCAGACAGACCTACTAGGAAGTGTTTTCTTGCGAGTTACTAAGGAAGACTGACCTCCAACAGAAAGGGTAGCTATGCTTGAAAGAGCCGCTGTTGACCAGACGACCCCGTTCCTTCAGCCATTTGATGATGTTCTTGTCAGCATCCTACAGGAGAGGGAAAGCCTGTGAGATTGCTGCTCGGCTGAAAACTTCACCCGACTTCCCGGGTTTATCGGAAATTAGAGTTGAAGGATTTCCCCCCCTGCTTACTCCTTCCTGATTCTGGGAATCCTCCAACCACTATTTTTTTTTAAATAGAAAAACCTGGGAATTTGGGAAGTTTCTGTGATTTTGTCAATCTCATACAACAAACAGACTGACAGAGAGGAGACAGACATATCCCAGAATACAGTTCAGTACCAGCTGACAGAGAGATAGGAGAGGAGACAGACATATCCCAGAATACAGTTCAGTACCAGCTGACAGAGAGGAGACAGACATATCCCAGAATACAGTTCAGTACCAGCTGACAGAGAGATAGGAGAGGAGACAGACATATCCCAGAATACAGTTCAGTACCAGCTGACAGAGAGATAGGAGAGGAGACAGACATATCCCAGAATACAGTTCAGTACCAGCTGACAGAGAGATAGGAGAGGAGACAGACATATCCCAGAATACAGTTCAGTATCAGCTGTGTGTGTCCAGTGTGTGTGTGTGTGTGTATGTATGTCCAGTGTGTGTGTGCGTGTGTGTCCAGTGTGTGTGTGCGTGTGTGTCCAGTGTGTGTGTGTGTGTGTGTGTGTCCAGTGTGTGTGTGTGTGTCCAGTGTTTGTGTGTGTGTGTGTGTCCAGTGTTTGTGTGTGTGTGTCCAGTGTGTGTGTGTGTGTGTGTGTGTGTGTGTGTGTGTGTGTGTGTGTGTGTGTGTGTGTGTGTGTGTGTCCAGTGTTTGTGTATGTCCAGTGTGTGTGTGTATCCAGTGTGTGTGTGTGTGTGTGTGTGTGTGTGTGTGTGTGTGTGTGTGTGTGTGTGTGTGTGTGTGTGTGTGTGTGTGTGTGTGTGTGTGTGTGTGTGTCCAGTGTGTGTGTGTGTGTGTCCAGTGTGTACAGTGTATGTGTGTCCAGTGTGTGTGTACAGTGTGTGTGTGTGTACAGTGTGTGTGTGTGTACAGTGTGTGTGTGTACAGTGTGTGTGTCAAGTGTGTGTGTGTGTCCAGTGTGTGTGTATGTGTGTCCAGTGTGTGTGTGTGTGTGTGTGTCCAGTGTGTGTGTGTGTGTGTGTCCAGTGTGTGTGTACAGTGTGTCCAGTGTGTGTGTATGTGTGTCCAGTGTGTGTGTGTGTGTGTGTGTCCAGTGTGTGTGTGTGTGTGTGTGTGTGTCCAGTGTGTGTGTGTGTGTGTGTGTGTCCAGTGTGTGTGTGTGTCCAGTGTGTGTGTGTACAGTGTGTCCAGTGTGTGTGTATGTGTGTCCAGTGTGTGTGTGTGTGTGTGTGTGTGTCCAGTGTGTGTGTGTGTGTGTGTGTGTCCAGTGTGTGTGTGTGTGTGTGTCCAGTGTGTGTGTGTCCAGTGTGTGTGTGTGTGGGTAGTGTGTGTGTGTGTGTGTCCAGTGTGTGTGTCCAGTGTGTGTGTGTATGTGTGTGTCCAGTGTGTCCAGTGTGTGTGTGTGTCCAGTGTGTGTGTCCAGTGTGTGTGTCCAGTGTGTGTGTCCAGTGTGTGTGTGTGTGTGGGTAGTGTGTTTCTTAACCTCCAACATCAACTCTCTAGGTCCTTCAGATGCGTTAACCCCTAAATGACTCCAGGTTAGAGAAGTGGGCCAATCAAAAGAAGGGCTGCCAGTTCAAATCCCAGGTGGTTCATATCTATTCCAGGGCCCTGCTGCCTGCCTGCCTGCCTTGCCGGGCAGATGTGTTAAACCCGGTGCTAACCTCCTCATAAAAGGCACAGCAGGAGCCTCAAGGTTAGAGAAGCAGGCCAGTAGTAAATCGAAGGGTTGCCAGTTCAAATCCCAGACGGTGAGATGACCTATGACATCAAATGGTGTGTGTTCTCTTAAAACTAAATTAGGTCAAACTACCAATTCCAAAAAGTGAGTTTTATTTTATTTTTTTAAACTGAAGGTTAGTTAAAATCCACTTTTAAACTATTTTTGTCGTCATATCAAGGCTACCAACGAACTACAGTACGGCTGAGGGGAGACCGGCACCAGCTGAGATTCCACCAATCAGAGAGGACGGCTGAGGGTGTGATTTCACCAATCAGAGAGGACGGCTGAGGGTGTGATTCCACCAATCAGAGAGGACGGCTGAGGGTGTGATTCCACCAATCAGAGAGGACGGCTGAGGGTGTGATTCCACCAATCAGAGAGTACGGCTGAGGGGAGACCGGCACCAGCTGTGATTCCACCAATCAGAGAGTATGGCACCAGCTGTGATTCCACCAATCAGAGAGTACGGCTGAGGGTGTGATTCCACCAATCAGAGAGGACGGCTGAGGGTGTGATTCCACCAATCAGAGAGTACGGCTGAGGGGAGACCGGCACCAGCTGTGATTCCACCAATCAGAGAGTATGGCACCAGCTGTGATTCCACCAATCAGAGAGTACGGCTGAGGGTGTGATTCCACCAATCAGAGAGTACGGCTGAGGGTGTGATTCCACCAATCAGAGAGTACGGCTGAGGGTGTGATTCCACCAATCAGAGAGGACGGCTGAGGGTGTGATTCCACCAATCAGAGAGGACGGCTGAGGGTGTGATTCCACCAATCAGAGAGGACGGCTGAGGGTGTGATTCCACCAATCAGAGAGTACGGCTGAGGTGTGATTCCACCAATCAGAGAGGACGGCTGAGGGTGTGATTCCACCAATCAGAGAGGACGGCTGAGGGTGTGATTCCACCAATCAGAGAGGACGGCTGAGGGTGTGATTCCACCAATCAGAGAGGACGGCTGAGGGTGTGATTCCACCAATCAGAGAGGACGGCTGAGGGTGTGATTCCACCAATCAGAGAGGACGGCTGAGGGTGTGATTCCACCAATCAGAGAGGACGGCTGAGGGTGTGATTCCACCAATCAGAGAGTACGGCTGAGGGTGTGATTCCACCAATCAGAGAGTACGGCTGAGGGGAGACCGGCACCAGCTGTGATCCCACCAATCAGAGAGTACGGCTGAGGGTGTGATTCCACCAATCAGAGAGTACGGCTGAGGGTGTGATTCCACCAATCAGAGAGGACGGCTGAGGGTGTGATTCCACCAATCAGAGAGGACGGCTGAGGGTGTGATTCTACCAATCAGAGAGGGCGGCTGAGGGTGTGATTCTACCAATCAGAGAGGGCGGCTGAGGGTGTGATTCTACCAATAAGAGAGGGCGGCTGAGGGTGTGATTCTACCAATCAGAGAGGGCGGCTGAGGGTGTGATTCTACCAATCAGAGAGTACGGCTGAGGGTGTGATTCCACCAATCAGAGAGGACGGCTGAGGGTGTGATTCCACCAATCAGAGAGGACGGCTGAGGGTGTGATTCCACCAATCAGAGAGGACGGCTGAGGGTGTGATTCCACCAATCAGAGAGGACGGCTGAGGGTGTGATTCCACCAATCAGAGAGGACGGCTGAGGGTGTGATTCCACCAATCAGAGAGGACGGCTGAGGGTGTGATTCCACCAATCAGAGAGTACGGCTGAGGGGAGACCGGCACCAGCTGTGATTCCGGCAATCAGAGAGTATGGCACCAGCTGTGATTCCACCAATCAGAGAGTACGGCTGAGGGGTGATTCCACCAATCAGAGAGTACGGCTGAGGGGTGATTCCACCAATCAGAGAGTACGGCTGAGGGTGTGATTCCACCAATCAGAGAGTACGGCTGAGGGTGTGATTCCACCAATCAGAGAGTACGGCTGAGGGTGTGATTCCACCAATCAGAGAGTACGGCTGGTGTGATTCCACCAATCAGAGAGGACGGCTGAGGGTGTGATTCCACCAATCAGAGAGGACGGCTGAGGGTGTGATTCCACCAATCAGAGAGGACGGCTGAGGGTGTGATTCCACCAATCAGAGAGGACGGCTGAGGGTGTGATTCCACCAATCAGAGAGGACGGCTGAGGGTGTGATTCCACCAATCAGAGAGGACGGCTGAGGGTGTGATTCCACCAATCAGAGAGGAC
>NC_068441.1:55023244-55075744 GCF_023373465.1 Oncorhynchus keta
GTAGTGGTCCTTCTGTAGCTCAGTTGGTAGAGCATGGCGCTTGTAACGCCAGGGTAGTGGGTTCGATCCCGGGACCACCCATACGTAGAATGTATGCACACATGACTGTAAGTCGCTTTGGATAAAAGCGTCTGCTAAATGGCATATATTATTATATTATATTAGTTCTACTTCCTGTAGTTGATTCGTATGACTGGAAGACATTCGTATGACTGGAAGACTTCCTGTTGCCTAAACTCTGTGGATTATCCTTATGCCTCTGCTCCCACTACAACACTACCCACTGTGGCTCACTGTCCCTTCACTACCCACTGTGGCTCACTGTCCCTTCACTACCCACTGTGGCTCACTGTCCCTTCACTACCCACTGTGGCTCACTGTCCCTTCACTACCCACTGTGGCTCACTGTCCCTTCACTACCCACTGTGGCTCACTGTCCCTTCACTACAACACTACCCACTGTGGCTCACTGTCCCTTCACTACCCACTGTGGCTCACTGTCCCTTCACTACCCACTGTGGCTCACTGTCCCTTCACTACCCACTGTGGCTCATTGTCCCTTCACTACCCACTGTGGCTCATTGTCCCTTCACTACCCACTGTGGCTCATTGTCCCTTCACTACCCACTGTGGCTCACTGTCCCTTCACTACCCACTGTGGCTCACTGTCCCTTCACTACCCACTGTGGCTCACTGTCCCTTCACTACCCACTGTGGCTCACTGTCCCTTCACTACCCACTGTGGCTCACTGTCCCTTCACTACCCACTGTGGCTCACTGTCCCTTCACTACCCACTGTGGTTCACTGTCCCTTCACTACCCACTGTGGCTCACTGTCCCTTCACTACCCACTGTGGCTCACTGTCCCTTCACTACCCACTGTGGCTCACTGTCCCTTCACTACCCACTGTGGCTCACTGTCCCTTCACTACCCACTGTGGCTCACTGTCCCTTCACTACAACACTACCCACTGTGGCTCACTGTCCCTTCACTACCCACTGTGGCTCACTGTCCCTTCACTACCCACTGTGGCTCACTGTCCCTTCACTACCCACTGTGGCTCACTGTCCCTTCACTACCCACTGTGGCTCACTGTCCCTTCACTACCCACTGTGGCTCACTGTCCCTTCACTACCCACTGTGGCTCACTGTCCCTTCACTACCCACTGTGGCTCACTGTCCCTTCACTACCCACTGTGGCTCACTGTCCCTTCACTACCCACTGTGGCTCACTGTCCCTTCACTACCCACTGTGGCTCACTGTCCCTTCACTACAACACTACCCACTGTGGCTCACTGTCCCTTCACTACCCACTGTGGCTCACTGTCCCTTCACTACCCACTGTGGCTCACTGTCCCTTCACTACCCACTGTGGCTCATTGTCCCTTCACTACCCACTGTGGCTCATTGTCCCTTCACTACCCACTGTGGCTCACTGTCCCTTCACTACAACACTACCCACTGTGGCTCACTGTCCCTACACTACCCACTGTGGCTCACTGTCCCTTCACTACCCACTGTGGCTCACTGTCCCTACACTACCCACTGTGGCTCACTGTCCCTACACTACCCACTGTGGCTCACTGTCCCTACACTACCCACTGTGGCTCACTGTCCCTTCACTACCCACTGTGGCTCACTGTCCCTTCACTACCCACTGTGGCTCACTGTCCCTTCACTACCCACTGTGGCTCACTGTCCCTTCACTACCCACTGTGGCTCACTGTCCCTTCACTACCCACTGTGGTTCATTGTCCCTACACTACCCACTGTGGCTCACTGTCCCTTCACTACCCACTGTGGATCACTGTCCCTTCACTACCCACTGTGGCTCACTGTCCTTTCACTACCCACTGTGGCTCACTGTCCCTTCACTACCCACTGTGGTTCATTGTCCATTCACTACCCACTGTGGCTCATTGTCCCTTCACTACCCACTGTGGTTCATTGTCCCTACACTACCCACTGTGGCTCATTGTCCCTACACTACCCACTGTGGCTCACTGTCCCTTCACTACCCACTGTGGCTCATTGTCCCTTCACGACCCACTGTGGTTCATTGTCCCTTCACTACCCACTGTGGCTCATTGTCCCTTCACTACCCACTGTGGCTCATTGTCCCTTCACTACCCACTGTGGCTCATTGTCCCTTCACTACCCACTGTGGCTCATTGTCCCTTCACTACCCACTGTGGCTCATTGTCCCTACACTACCCACTGTGGTTCATTGTCCCTACACTACCCACTGTGGTTCATTGTCCCTTCACTACCCACTGTGGTTCATTGTCCCTTCACTACAACACTACCCACTGTGGTTCATTGTCCCTTCACTACCCACTGTGGTTCATTGTCCCTTCACTACAACACTACCCACTGTGGTTCATTGTCCCTACACTACCCACTGTGGCTCATTGTCCCTTCACTACCCACTGTGGCTCATTGTCCCTTCACTACCCACTGTGGCTCATTGTCCCTACACTACCCACTGTGGTTCATTGTCCCTACACTACCCACTGTGGTTCATTGTCCCTTCACTACCCACTGTGGTTCATTGTCCCTTCACTACAACACTACCCACTGTGGTTCATTGTCCCTTCACTACAACACTACCCACTGTGGTTCATTGTCCCTTCACTACCCACTGTGGTTCATTGTCCCTTCACTACAACACTGCCCACTGTGGCTCATTGTCCCTTCACTACCCACTGTGGCTCATTGTCCCTTCACTACCCACTGCGGCTCATTGTCCCTTCACTACCCACTGTGGCTCATTGTCCCTTCACTACAACACTACCCACTGTGGCTCATTGTCCCTTCACTACCCACTGTGGCTCATTGTCCCTTCACTACCCACTGCGGCTCATTGTCCCTTCACTACAACACTACCCACTGCGGCTCACTGTCCCTTCACTACAACACTACCCACTGTGGCTCACTTTCCCTTCACTACAACACTACCCACTAAGCCCCCAACTCTAACCCCTAACCTAAGCCCCCAACTCTAACCCCCTAACCTAAGCCCCCAACTCTAACCCCTAACCTAAGCCCCCAACTCTAACCCCTAACCTAAGCCCCCAACTCTAACCCCTAACCTAAGCCCCCAACTCTAACCCCTAACCTAAGCCCCCAACTCTAACCCCTAACCTAAGCCCCCAACTCTAACCCCTAACCTAAGCCCCCAACTCTAACCCCTAACCTAAGACATAGGCCTAAAATAGCCTTTGTCCTTGTGGGGACCTGGGAAATGTCTCCAAGAGATAATTTTTCTTGTGTCACTATCCTTGTGGGGACGTCAGGTGTCCATGAACAAACACACAATTGTTCCCTTCCTCATCAGAACACCACATACAAGCCCCGAGGGGTTCCCCCGAGGAGAGGTTTAAACTAAACTACCATTACCACTGGCCAAGCCAACCCTCTTCCTCCTAGATATCTGTCTGGGAGAAACCCCTGTACTAGTCTACTGTCTACCCTGAACTACCATTACCACTGACTAACCCTCTTCCTCCTAGATATCTGTCTGGGAGAAACCCCTGTACTAGTCTACTGTCTATTTGTTTATATCCAGCCCTCCTCTAGGCAAGGTTAATTGATTAATTGGTTAATATATTGATTGATTGATGGGTTAATTGATAGATCTAGATTAATAGGTTCAGATATTGATTGATTAATTAATGGGTTAATTGATTGATATAGATTAATAGCTTAATAGGTTAATATATTGATTGATTAATGGGTTAATTGATGTATATAGATTAATAGCTACATATATTAATAGGTTAATATATTGATTGATTGGTTAATGGGTTAATTGATTGATAAATGGGTTAATTTATTGATCTCACTTGTCCATGATGGTGTATTCCTCCTCGGTCTTGAAGAGTGCTACCAGCCTGGCCTCCATCATAATGTATACCTTCCCAGTGCTGTTGTCTGGAATAGAGAGAGTTTATAGGTTCACAGGTGTGTTATAAAAGGTGCATAAGAACCTCACTATAACAAAGTGTTACAGCAGTGTGAAACACATTCACCTATCCCAGTGGTGTTGTCTGAAACAGAAGTTCAACTATAGTGTTATCTTATTATTGATTCATTCCCGGGTAGCCCAATTGAGAATCAGGGTCTCGTTCCCAATGGTGTCCATTACAACCTACATTACAAATAGAACACACAAATAACCCACATTACAAATAGAACACACAAATAACCCACATTACAAATAGAACACACAAATAACCCACATTACAAATAGAACACACAAATAACCCACATTACAAATAGAACACACAAATAACCCACATTACAAATAGAACACACAAATAACCCACATTACAAATAGAACACACAAATAACCCACATTACAAATAGAACACACAAATAACCCACATTACAAATAGAACACACAAATAACCCACATTACAAATAGAACACACAAATAAAAGCTTTGTATAAAAGTTTCATAGCAGTAGTATACACATTTTACCATCTCAGCCGTAGCGTCTGAAAATAGAGGTCGGCCGATTTCAAGTTTTCGATAACAAAATCGGTAATCTGCGATTATGGCCGATTAACATCGCTCTCCACGAGGAGACTGCGTGGCAGGCTGACCACCTGTTAAGCAGAGTCAGGGTATATGCAGCAGTTTGGGCCGTCTGGCTCGTTGCGAACTGTGTGAAGACCATTTTACACAATTATGACATAACATTGAAGGTTGTGCAATGTGACAGCAATATTTAGACTTCGTGTTGCCAAAATACCCTGACTCTGCTTACACTGAACGCAACGAGCCAGACGCAACGAGCCAGACGGCCCAAACTGCTGCATTATTACATAATGTAACAGCAATATTTAGACTTCGTGTTGCCACCCGTTAAGATAAAATACGGAACGGTTCCGTATTTCACTGAAAGGATAAACGTTTTGTTTTCGAAATGATAGTTTCCGGATTCGACCATATCAATGACCAAAGGCTCGTATTTCTGTGTTTATTATAATTAAGGCTATGAATTGATAGAGCAGTCTGAGCGGTGGTAGGCACATTCATTCAAACAGCCAGCAACTCTTAGCAATGCTTGAAGCACAGCACTGTTTATGACTTCAAGCCTCCCGAGATTAGGCTTGGCAATACTGTAGTGCCTATAAGAACATCCAATAGTCGAAGGTATATGAAATACAAAACAGTATGGAGAGAAATAGTCCCACAATTCCTATAATAAATACAGCATTCATGTGTTCTCATGTTCTGAGCAAAGAACTGAAACGGTAGCGTTTTTACATGGTGTTCATTGTTCCTTCAGTATTGCTGCAATTGTCATTATTACAAATATATATATATAAAAAAGAAATTTAAAAAAATATATTTTTTTATTTTTGGGATTTAGACCATTCCTAAAGCTAACAGAAGACCAAGTGGTTTAGACCATTCCTAAAGCTAACAGAAGACCAAGTGGTTTAGACCATTCCTAAAGCTAACAGAAGACCAAGTGGTTTAGACCATTCCTAAAGCTAACAGAAGACCAAGTGGTTTAGACCATTCCTAAAGCTAACAGAAGACCAAGTGGTTTAGACCATTCCTAAAGCTAACAGAAGACCAAGTGGTTTAGACCATTCCTAAAGCTAACAGAAGAACAAGTGGTTTAGACCATTCCTAAAGCTAACAGAAGACCAAGTGGTTTAGACCATTCCTAAAGCTAACAGAAGACCAAGTGGTTCAGACCATTCCTGATCTAACAGAAGAGCAAGTGGTTCAGACCATTCCTGATCTAACAGAAGAGCAAGTGGTTCAGACCATTCCTGATCTAACAGAAGAGCAAGTGGTTCAGACCATTCCTGATCTAACAGAAGAGCAAGTGGTATAGACTATTCCTGATCTAACAGAAGAGCAAGTGGTATAGACTATTCCTGAGCCAACAGAAGACCAAGTGGTATAGACTATTCCTGAGCCAACAGAAATTTGATGCAGTATGTGTTGTAACTCCAGTCCTGAACACAAATGTTTGACCTTCATTAGAAATCTACATTTTACTAATTTAAACAGACAATCTTATCAAGAACAATCTACAGTCAGTGCATTCAACTAAGGTTGGTGAGACAACCACTTATCACAGTGTAAAACTCCTTATTTAACTTGTGGCACTGTCAAACTACAGAGCACTAGGTAAACTACATGACCAAAAGTATGCTCGTCAAACATCTCATTCCAAAATCATGGGCATTAATATAGAGTTGGTCCCCCCCCCCTTTAATGCTATAACAGCCTCCACTCTTCTGGGAAGGCTTTCCACTAGATGATGGAACATTGCTGCTATAACAGCCTCCACTCTTCTGGGAAGGCATTCCTCTAGATGATGGAACATTGCTGCTATAACAGCCTCCACTCTTCTGGAACATTTCTGTGGGGACTTGCTTCCATTCAGCCACGAGAGCATTAATGAGGTCGGGCACTGATTTTGGGCGACTAGACCTGGATCGCACTCGGCGTTCCAATTCATCCCAAAGGTGTTCGATGGGGTTGAGGTCAGGGCTCTGTGCAGGCCAGTCAAGTTCTTCCATACCGATCTCCACAAAAGGTTTACTGAGCTACAGTCCAGTGAGCTACAGTCCAGTGAGCTATGGCTTAGTGAGCTACAGTCCAGTGAGCTACAGTCCAGTGAGCTACAGTCCAGTGAGCTACAGACCAGTGAGCTACAGACCAGTGAGCTACAGTCCAGTGAGCTACAGTCCAGTGAGCTACAGTCCAGTGAGCTACAGACCAGTGAGCTACAGACCAGTGAGCTACAGACCAGTGAGCTACAGTCCAGTGAGCTACAGTCCAGTGAGCTACAGTCCAGTGAGCTACAGTCCAGTGAGCTACAGTCCAGTGAGCTACAGTCCAGTGAGCTACAGTCCAGTGAGCTACAGTCCAGTGAGCTACAGACCAGTGAGCTACAGACCAGTGAGCTACAGTCCAATGAGCTACAGACCAGTGAGCTACAGTCCAGTGAGCTACAGTCCAGTGAGCTACAGTCCAGTGAGCTACAGACCAGTGAGCTACGGCTTAGTGAGCTACAGACTTCAGCATGCACACACACACACACACACACAATATTATTATCATCGCATGATTAAACCAAATCAGTTACAAACATGTCCTCTGGGACAAAAAATTTTTAAAAAAATTAAAAAAGACAGATACAACGTTGATAGTTATCCAAGAGCTGTTTAAAATGTTTCATTTAATGTTTATACCAGGGCCCATTAAGATGACAAGTGTGTTTGACTGTCTCCTCTCCCCAGCAAACAGAACCTAAATCAAAAGAACACATTCATCCATATTTTAAAGAAGGAAGAGAGTGATAGGTAATGAACACTGTCTAGGCAGATAATTTACCCCAACAACATGTAATGCATCCCAAATGGCACCCTATTCCCGATATAGTGCACTACTATAGACCAGAGCCCTATTCCCTATATAGTGCACTACTATAGACCAGAGCCCTATGGCACCCTATTCCCTATATAGTGCACTACTTTAGACCAGAGCCCTATTCCCTATATAGTGCACTACTATAGACCAGAGCCCTATGGCACCCTATTCCCTATATAGTGCACTACTATAGACCAGGGCCCTATTCCCTATATAGTACACTACTTTAGACCAGGACCCTATTCCCTATATAATGCACTACTATAGACCAGGGCCCTATTCCCTATATAGTGCACTACTTTAGACCAGGGCCCTATTCCCTATATAGTGCACTCCTTTAGACCAGAGCCCTATTCCCTATATAGTGCACTACTATAGACCAGAGCCCTATGGCACCCTATTCCCTATATAGTGCACTACTTTAGACCAGAGCCCTATTCCCTATATAGTGCACTACTATAGACCAGAGCCCTATGGCACCCTATTCCCTATATAGTGCACTACTATAGACCAGGGCCCTATTCCCTATATAGTACACTACTTTAGACCAGGACCCTATTCCCTATATAATGCACTACTATAGACCAGGGCCCTATTCCCTATATAGTGCACTACTTTAGACCAGGGCCCTATTCCCTATATAGTGCACTCCTTTAGACCAGGGCCCTATTCCCTATATAGTGCACTACTATAGACCAGGGCCCTATTCCCTATATAGTGCACTACTATAGACCAGGGTCCTATTCCCTATATAGTGCACTACTTTAGACCAGAGCCCTATTCCCTATATAGTGCACTACTTTAGACCAGGGCCCCATTCCCTATATAGTACACTACTATAGACCAGGGCCCTATTCCCTATATAGTGCACTACTTTAGACCAGGGCCCTATTCCCTATATAGTACACTACTTTAGACCAGGGCCCTATTCCCTATATAGTGCACTACTTTAGACCAGGGCCCTATTCCCTATATAGTACACTACTATAGACCAGGGCCCTATTCCCTATATAGTACACTACTATAGACCAGAGCCCTATTCCCGATATAGTACACTACTTTAGACCAGGACCCTATTCCCTATATAATGCACTACTATAGAGCAGGGCCCTATTGCCTATATAGTGCACTACTTTAGACCAGGGCCCTATTCCCTATATAGTGCACTCCTTTAGACCAGGGCCCTATTCCCTATATAGTGCACTACTTTAGACCAGGGCCCTATATAGTGCACTACTTTAGACCAGGGCCCTATTCCCTATATAGTGCACTACTTTAGACCAGAGCCCTATATAGTGCACTACTTTAGACCAGAACCCTATTCCCTATATAGTGCCCTACTTTAGACCAGAGTCCTATTCCCTATATAGTTCACTACTATAGACCAGAGCCCTATTCCCTATATAGTGCACTACTATAGACCAGAGCCCTATAGGGTTGTACTGCACTCTATCGGGAAGTGGGTGTCATTTGTGAAACAGCTTTGAACTGGATGTGAAACCCTGTGAACCACTGTCTCTAAATATGGAACTTCCTTCCTGTCTTCCTTCCTGTACTAGATGTGAAACAGCCTTGAACTTCCTGTCTTCCTTCCTGTACTGGATGAGAAACAGCCTTGAACTTCCTGTCTTCCTTCCTGTACTGGATGAGAAACAGCCTTGAACTTCCTGTCTTCCTTCCTGTACTGGATGAGAAACAGCCTTGAACTTCCTGTCTTCCTTCCTGTACTGGATGAGAAACAGCCTTGAACTTCCTGTCTTCCTTCCTGTACTGGATGAGAAACAGCCTTGAACTTCCTGTCTTCCTTCCTGTACTGGATGAGAAACAGCCTTGAACTTCCTGTCTTCCTTCCTGTACTGGATGAGAAACAGCCTTGAACTTCCTGTCTTCCTTCCTGTACTGGATGAGAAACAGCCTTGAACTTCCTGTCTTCCTTCCTGTACTGGATGAGAAACAGCCTTGAACTTCCTTCCTGTCCTCCTTCCTGTACTGGATGAGAAACAGCCTTTAACTTCCTTCCTGTCCTCCTTCCTGTACTGGATGTGCGTAAGCAGCTGACAGCACCATACCATTACACTAAACTGTTAAATAATGCAGAGTTTAACACTATCCTTTAAAAACACTGAACCGTTCCATCTCTAACACCCACATACGTTAGGCGTGAAGATCGGAGGAGCAGAGAAAGAGAGAGAAAAGGGAAGATTGGAAACAAGGTTTCTCAATCTGCTATGACCAATAGGAGAGACAGAAAAAAAGAGAGCATCAATAAGAGATAGCAGTTCCTCTCACTGGGGGAGATACAGGCTGCCAGGCAGACAGACAGACAGACACAGAGAGGGAGAGAGAGAGAGATACTGTAGAGAGAGAGAGATACTGTAGAGAGAGAGAGAGACAGATACTGTGGGGAGAGAGAGGAGAGAGATACTGGAGAGAGAGAGAGGGGAGGGAGGGAGAAATAGAGACACTGTAGAGAGAGAGGGGAGGGAGGGAGAGATAGAGACATACTGTAGAGAGAAAGAGAGGAGAGAGGGATACTGTAGAGAGAGATAGAGACAGATACTGTAGAGAGAAAGAGAGGAGAGAGGGAGAGAGATACTGTAGAGAGAGAGAGAGAGAGAGATACTGTAGAGAGAGAGAGAGAGATACTGTAGAGAGAGAGAGAGAGATACTGTAGAGAGAGAGAGAGAGATACTGTAGAGAGAGAGAGAGATACTGTAGAGAGAGAGAGAGATACTGTAGAGAGAGAGAGAGATACTGTAGAGAGAGAGAGATACTGTAGAGAGAGAGAGATACTGTAGAGAGAGAGCGATACTGTAGAGAGAGAGAGATGCTGTAGAGAGAGAGAGAGATGCTGTAGAGGGAGAGAGATGCTGTAGAGGGAGAGGGAGATGCTGTAGAGGGAGAGGGAGATGCTGTAGAGAGAGAGGGAGATGCTGTAGAGAGAGAGGGAGATGCTGTAGAGAGAGAGGGAGATGCTGTAGAGAGAGAGGGAGATGCTGTAGAGAGAGAGGGAGATGCTGTAGAGAGAGAGGGAGATGCTGTAGAGAGAGAGGGAGATGCTGTAGAGAGAGAGGGAGATGCTGTAGAGAGAGAGGGAGATGCTGTAGAGAGAGAGGGAGATACTGTAGAGAGGGAGATACTGTAGAGAGGGAGATACTGTAGAGAGAAAGAGGGAGAGAGAGATACTGTAGCGAGAGAGAGGGAGATACTGTAGAGAGAGAGGGAGTATGTAACGAGAAGGAGAGAGAGCCTATTGGTATTCTGAGCAGCACCCCGATGCAGTATCAAGCCTCTTCCTGCACCTCCTCCTCTATACTATAGACTAACAGCCCCCCCAGCTGGCCGGTCCATGCTACAGCAGTCTGTCCGGTATCTGGGTCAGCCCCCCCAGCTGGCCGGTCCATGCTACAGCAGTCTGTCCGGTAGCTGGGTCAGACCCCCCAGCTGGCCGGTCCATGCTACAGCAGCCTGTCCGGTATCTGGGTCACCCCGCCCCCCAGCTGGCCGGTCCATGCTACAGCAGCCTGTCCGGTATCTGGGTCAGCCCCCCCCCCAGCTGGCCGGTCCATGCTACAGCAGCCTGTCCGGTATCTGGGTCAGCCCCCTCCCCCCTAGCTGGCCGGTCCATGCTACAGCAGCCTGTCCGGTATCTGGGTCAGCCCCCCCAGCTGGCCGGTCCATGCTACAGCAGCCTGTCCGGTATCTGGGTCAGCCCCCTAGCTGGCCGGTCCATGCTACAGCAGTCTGTCCGGTATCTGGGTCAGCCCCCCAGCTGGCCGGTCCATGCTACAGCAGCCTGTCCGGTATCTGGGTCAGCCCCCCAGCTGGCCGGTCCATGCTACAGCAGTCTGTCCGGTATCTGGGTCAGTCCGCCCCCCCAGCTGGCCGGTCCATGCTACAGCAGCCTGTCCGGTATCTGGGTCAGCCCCCTAGCTGGCCGGTCCATGCTACAGCAGTCTGTCCGGTATCTGGGTCAGCTTTTATTTCACCACCAGTCTTTTGTCTGGGATCCACAGCAACATGGAGAGAAGCAAAGGACAAGGCTTTTTTTTTTAAAGTGGCCTGATTTGAGTTAGATGCATGTCTACTGTCCACGTTGGTTTGCCCCTGATACAAGCGTCACTACTGAGAAAGCAGAAATGGATGGAGGGATCGAGAGAGAACTAAATAATACACAAATGTTTTAAAAAATAATAATAATATTTAAAAACGCAGAATAGAATAAATTCTGTTCTGTTTTCAGACAACACACTTGGAGGAGACGGTACCTGGGGTCTGTCGAATAATTAAAAATTAAAAAATCACACACAAAAAAATAAAGACTTTCTCACCTTTGACCTTGACATACTGCAACTCTGAGTTGACGCAGAGAGCCAGGTTGCTAGGCAGAGTCCAGGGTGTGGTTGTCCAGGCGATCAGACACACGTTCTCATCTTCCAGAAGGGGGAAGTTCACTATCACCGACGGATCCTGCACATCCTGGAGACGGGGTGACAACAGGAAGACAACGGGAAGACAACGGGGTGACAACAGGAAGACAACGGGGTGACAACAGGAAGACAACGGGGTGACAACAGGAAGACAACGGGGAGACAACAGGAAGACAACGGGAAGACAACGGGAAGACAACGGGAAGACAACGGGCGCCAACGGAAGACAACGGGAAGACAACGGGAAGACAACGGGAAGACAACGGGGCGACAACGGGAAGACAACGGGAAGATAACGGGAAGCGGAAGACAACGGGAAGACAACGGGAAGACAACGGGCGACAACGGGCGACAACGGGTGACAACGGGGAGACAACGGGAAGACAACGGGAAGACAACGGGAAGACAACGGGAAGACAACGGGGCGACAACGGGAAGACAACGGGGCGACAACGGGAAGACAACGGGAAGACAACGGGAAGACAACGGGGCGACAACGGGAAGACAACGGGGCGACAACGGGAAGACAACGGGGCGACAACGGGAAGACAACGGGGCGACAACGGGAAGACAACGGGGCGACAACGGGAAGACAACGGGGCGACAACGGGAAGATAACGGGGCGACAACGGGAAGACAACGGGGCGACAACAGGAAGACAACGGGGTGACAACAGGAAGACAACGGGGTGACAACAGGAAGACAACGGGGTGACAACAGGAAGACAACGGGGTGACAACAGGAAGACAACGGGGTGACAACGGGAAGATAACGGGGTGACAACAGGAAGATAACGGGGTGACAACAGGAAGACAACGGGGTGACAACAGGAAGACAACGGGGTGACAACAGGAAGACAACGGGGTGACAACAGGAAGACAACGGGGTGACAACAGGAAGACAACGGGGTGACAACAGGAAGACAACGGGGTGACAACAGGAAGACAACGGGGTGACAACAGGAAGACAACGGGGTGACAACAGGAAGACAACAGGGTGACAACGGGGTAATATCGTCATTGACCGACACAAAGACTGTTTAGTACTAAACATCAGATGACAATTACCACGGGTTGACTAGCTTCTGACAGAAAACACTAATCCCAACAGTCTACATGAGCACTGGGCTCTACCTCGACAGTCTACATGAGCACTGGGCTCTACCTCGACAGTCTACATGAGCACTGGGCTCTACCTCGACAGTCTACATGAGCACTGGGCTCTACCTCGACAGTCTACATGAGCACTGGGCTCTACCTCGACAGTCTACATGAGCACTGGGCTCTACCTCGACAGTCTACATGAGCACTGGGCTATCCTCCTATAGGTTAACTCCAACCCTGTTCCTGGAGAGCTACCCTCCTGTAGGTTTTAACTCCAACCCTGTTCCTGGAGAGATACCCTCCTATAGGTTAACTCCAACCCTGTTCCTGGAGAGATACCCTCCTATAGGTTAACTCCAACCCTGTTCCTGGAGAGATACCCTCCTATAGGTTAACTCCAACCCTGTTCCTGGAGAGATACCCTCCTATAGGTTAACTCCAACCCTGTTCCTGGAGAGCTACCCTCCTATAGGTTAACTCCAACCCTGTTCCTGGAGAGATACCCTCCTATAGGTTTTAGCCTTGGCTAACAGGGTTGGAGATAACAGAGTTGGACAGCCATGTTGTACTAGTGTGTGTGTGTGTGTGTGTCTCTGTGTGTGTGTGTAGTGTGTGTGTGTGTGTCTCTGTGTGTGTGTGTGTGTGTGTGTGTGTGTCTCTGTGTGTGTGTGTGTGTGTGTACCTTGTAGTTCTGGTTCGACTCGAAGTTGGACAGCGGCGTGTTACAGGCGGTAGAGAAAGGCATGACCTTCACCCCGCGGTACACCAGACCTTTATCATACAGCTGCCTGAACACCCACCTGGAGACGGGGGGTGGGGAGACGGGGGGAGACGGGGACGGGGGGGGGACGGGTGGGGAGTGGGGAGGGGGAGACGGGAGGGGAGGGGGAGACGGGGACGGGGGACGGGTGGGGAGTGGGGGGGGGAGACCGGGGGGGAGGGGAGACGGGGACGGGGGACGGGTGGGGAGTGGGGAGGGGAGACGGGGAGGGGAGGGGGGGAGACGGGGACGGGGGACGGGTGGGGAGTGGGGAGTGGGAGACGGGGGGAGGGGAGGAGAAGGGGAGGGGAGGGGAGACGGGGGGGGAGACGGGGGAGGGGGAGACGGGGACGGGTGGGGAGTGGGAGACGGGGAGGGGGTGGGGAGACGGGGGGACGGGTGGGGAGTGGGAGACGGGGGGAGACGGGGGAGACGGGGACACACACAGAGGAATAACAGTAAAAAAACACTTGAAATGTTGTGAGGAGTAACACAGTAAAAACACTGTTTCATTATTGAGCCAATATTTCACCCAGAACGTCACCGAGACATTCACAAAGTACAGTGTCTTCAACAAAATACTATTCGTCCCCCTCGACTTTCTCCACATGCTTGTTATGTTACAGCCTGAATTTAAAATTAATTAACATTTTAATTGTGTCACTGGTCCTACACACAACATACCCGTAATATCAAAAGTGTAATTATGGTTTTCAAAATGTTTACAAATCAATGTTTAGAGTCGATCAGTATTCAACTCTTTTTGTTATGTCAAGCCTAAATAAGTTCAGGAGTAAAAATGTGCTTTTAACAAGTCACATAAATAAGCTGCATGGACTCACTCTGTGTGTAATAACAGTATTTAACACACATGTTTATGACTCACTCTGTGTGTAATAACAGCGTTTAATATGATTTTTTGAATGGCTCTTCTCTATACTCCACAATTATCTGTGAAGGTCCCTCAGTCGAGCAGAGAATTAAAAAATAATTCATCCATAAAGACCAGGGAGGTTTTCAGTTCAGTATAACTTCACCCCTGAAACACACACACACACACTTTTGTAATCGTCTACGCTTCCCAGCCGAAACAGTTCAGAACAAGTTTGTGCAAATATTATGACTACATTGTGTGACAGGTTTTTATTTTCCGGCTGTTCAGGAACAACAACAAAATATTCTGGAGGCAAACTGAAGTTTGGAGCAGTAGTCTACGCCCATTTCGTCTGTGATTGGTCAACGGTAGGGATTCTTCAATAAAAGTCTTTGTTGAAATGTATTTTTATTTTTTATTTTTTTATTGAAAAATCACGCACCATTCCTTAAAAATGTAAAATTGCGCGACTAAAATCTCTACGGGAAACAAAAAAACGTCAAAATGAATTGTGAGTGTTTTGTTTTACGTTTGGATGAATTGTGACTGTTTTGTTTTACGTTTGGATGAATTGTGACTGTTTTGTTTTACGTTTGGATGAATTGTGACTGTTTTGTTTTACGTTTGGATGAATTGTGACTGTTTTGTTTTACGTTTGGATGAATTGTGACTGTTTTGTTTTACGTTTGGATGAATTGTGACTGTTTTGTTTTACGTTTGGATGAATTGTGACTGTTTTGGGGGTCCCCTGGTTTCTCATTGTTTCCTCCAGGTCCTCCTGCAGCTCGTGTCAAAACACTAGTTGCCAGTCCAAGTGGACTTTCTCCTCTTCTTTGAAACATTTTCCCTTGACGTTCCTGTCGTTCTTCATCATCAGACGCGATAATCTATTCAGCCATCGTCTCTAAATGTAACTTGAGGTTAAGGGAGCTTCAAGTTTTATATCAAATTTGCCCCTTGGGATGTTTTTGTTTTTTTGCATCTGTCAAATTAGATAAAAGGTAAATCAGACGTGTGACTTCATATTTAAGGGAAACATTACTTTTTTTTTTTAAAGAAATCCCTTAAGGCAAAACACTTAGGAAAGGCTTTATGCAACAAGCTTAGAGATGAGACAAGTTTAAAAGGGGAAAAGATGGAGGGGGGATTAACTTAGGGTGTTTTATGCAATCGGGCCCTGAGGGTGTTTTATGCAATCGGGCCCTGAGGGTGTTTTATGCAATCGGGCCCTGAGGGTGTGTTATGCAATCGGGCCCTGAGGGTGTGTTATGCAATCGGGCCCTGAGGGTGTGTTATGCAATCGGGCCCTGAGGGTGTGTTATGCAATCGGGCCCTGAGGGTGTGTTATGCAATCGGGCCCTGAGGGTGTTTTATGCAATCGGGCCCTGAGGGTGTGTTATGCAATCGGGCCCTGAGGGTGTTTTATGCAATCGGGCCCTGAGGGTGTTTTATGCAATCGGGCCCTGAGGGTGTGTTATGCAATCGGGCCCTGAGGGTGTTTTATGCAATCGGGCCCTGAGGGTGTTTTATGCAATCGGGCCCTGCCACTCATGGCTCTACTGTCCATAGCCACTATGACATCAAAGTAAATGCAACCGAAAATCATGCCTACATTTTTTTTACAAATAAAAAAACTCACCTCAATGTGATGATCAAACTGAGGTAAAAAAAAAAAGGTTTAACAGGAGGTTGAAAACTGAGTGTAAAAAAATCTGGTTGTTGATGTTGTTTCAAAGTCAAACACAACGATAATAAACAGCGCTTTCTAAGATGACTAATTTAAAAAACATCCATATATTTGAGCTTAAGCCCCCCCCCCAGAAAAAAAAACAAATTAAAATTATAATCGTGCCTATATACAATACATAGCCGACTGCATATTACGCATTGGCAGAAAAAATAAAATAATTTTAAATGTCTTTGGTACATAATTGGTCTAGCCTATACTCCAAACTTAAACACATTTGAGTAATGGTCTTTGAGTGAGGACTGTAGTATTATAATGCGAAGTGGATGGACAGGTTACCTGACGCTACGCTACAAAGAGAGAAGAGAGAATGTATAGGCCACACTGTTGGTTCATGGATTGGGCACGGCGGCTCACAGCCAACAATTATAGTGAAAATACTACAGGAAACCCTGGGTCAGTCTGCTTTCCAACAGACACTGGGGAGATGAATTCACCTTCCAGCAGGACAATAACCTAAAACACAAATCCAAATCTACACTGGAGTTTCTTACCAAGACGACGTTGAATGTTCCCGAGGGGCCAACTTAACAGTTTTGACATAAATCTGCTTGAAAATCTATGACTTGAAAATGGTTGTCTAGCAACGATCAACTTGACAGAGCTTTAAGAATTTTGGGGGAAAAATTATGGGCGTTCCAGGTGTGGATGATTTACCCAGAAAGACTCACAGTGGTAATTGCTGCCAAAGGTGATTCTAACAATTATTAAGTCAGGGGTGTGAATACTTATGTAAATG
This sequence comes from Oncorhynchus keta, assembly GCF_023373465.1. Taxonomy (NCBI): domain Eukaryota; kingdom Metazoa; phylum Chordata; class Actinopteri; order Salmoniformes; family Salmonidae; genus Oncorhynchus; species Oncorhynchus keta. The sequence continues at coordinate 55,040,305 of NC_068441.1, forward strand.
AGATATTTCTGATATATTTCATTTTCAATAAATGTGCAAAAAAAATTCTAAAAACATATTCTCACGTTGTCATTATGGGGTATTGTGATGTAATTCTGGGGGTATTGTGATGTCATTATGGGGGTATTGTGATGTCATTATGGGGTATTGTGATGTCATTATGGGGTATTGTGTGTAGATGGGTGAGAAATGCTGATTTAATCCATTTTTGAATTCAGGCTGTAACACAACAACATGTGGAATAAGTCAAGGGGTATGAATACTTTGTGAAGGCTTTGTACAATGCAGTGTGCAAGGACATTATCTAAGACAAACCAGGTACAAACGTGGTGCTCTGTAGCTCAGTTCGTAGAGCATGTTTGGGCCAACTTTTTGGCTCGAGGGTCACATTTAAAAAAAAATAATAATAATTTAATTAAACGGAGAGCCGCACAGATTTCTTTGGGGCCGTTTGTCCAAGTAAAATATATATATATTTTGACAAACGGCCCCAAGGAAACGGCCCCAAGTGCGGCCCTCCAAACTCGGGTCGGGTTGAAAAGGCTCGCGGGCCATAGTTTGTCCACACGTTGTAGAGTGTGGCACTTGCAACGCCAGGACAGTGGGTTTGATTACGCACCTGACTAAGTCACTCACTGTGGATAAAAATCGTCTAGTAAATGGCATATATTATATTCCATTCTCTAACAACAAGTTTCAGACAACTCACCAGACAGTCTCCATGAACCAGGGGTACAGAGTCTTGTAGTCGTTCTTAAAGTCAATCCACCGTCCCATCCTGGTTACAGAGTTCTGGTGGACAAACACAACATTTTTAGAATAAATCCAGTTTGTTTCTGACTCCTGATAAAAACAGCCCCTTGGACAGACTCATGACTCCTGATAAAAACAGCCCCTTGGACACACTGTCATGACAGTGACTCCTGATAAATACAGCCCCTTGGACAGACTCATGACTCCTGATAAAAACAGCCCCTTGGACTGACTGTCATGACTCCTGATAAAAACAGCCCCTTGGACAGACTGTCATGACAGTGACTCCTGATAAAGACAACCCCTTGGACTGACTGTCATGACTCCTGATAAATACAGCCCCTTGGACAAACTGTCATGACTCCTGATAAAGACAGCCCCTTGGACAAACTGTCATGACTCCTGATAAAGACAGCCCCTTGGACACACTGTCATGACAGTGACTCCTGATAAAGCCAGCCCCTTGGACAGACTGTCATGACAGTGACTCCTGATAAATACAGCCCCTTGGACAGACTCATGACTCCTGATAAAAACAGCCCCTTGGACAGACTGTCATGACTCCTGATAAAAACAGCCCCTTGGACAGACTGTCATGACAGTGACTCCTGATAAAAACAGCCCCTTGGACTGACTGTAATGACTCCTGATAAAGACAACCCCTTGGACTGACTGTCATGACTCCTGATAAATACAGCCCCTTGGACAAACTGTCATGACTCCTGATAAAGACAGCCCCTTGGACAGACTGTCATGACAGTGACTCCTGATAAATACAGCCCCTTGGACAGACTGTCATGACTACTGATAAAGACAGCCCCTTGGACAGACTCATGACTCCTGATAAAGACAGCCCCTTGGACAGACTGTCATGACTCCTGATAAAGACAGCCCCTTGGACAGACTGTCATGACTACTGATAAAGACAGCCCCTTGGACAGACTCATGACTCCTGATAAAGACAGCCCCTTGGACAGACTGTCATGACTCCTGATAAAGACAGCCCCTTGGACAGACTGTCATAACAGAGTGCACTAAACCGGAGCATAACGTTATCAGCAGTAATCAAAACTGTATTGGGACTGAAAAACTATTGTGGAATACAGTTATGGAACAGTTATGAGACACTTGAGGAATATCTCAAATGCAAATCATCAGGATTCAAGTGTAATTACATAGTATACCAGCCCTATATAATTACATAGTGTACCAGCCCTATATAATTACATAGTGTACCAGCCCTATGTAATTACATAGTATACCAGCCCTATATAATTACAGTGTAATTACATAGTGTACCAGCCCTATATAATTACAGTGTACCAGCCCTATATAATTACATAGTGTACCAGCCCTATATAATTACATAGTGTACCAGCCCTATATAATTACATAGTGTACCAGCCCTATATAATTACATAGTGTACCAGCCCTATATAATTACATAGTGTACCAGCCCTATATAATTACATAGTGTACCAGCCCTATGTAATTACATAGTATACCAGCCCTATATAATTACATAGTGTACCAGCCCTATGTAATTACATAGTGTACCAGCCCTATGTAATTACATAGTATACCAGCCCTATATAATTACAATATAATTACATAGTGTACCAGCCCTATATAATTACATAGTGTACCAGCCCTATATAATTACATAGTATACCAGCCCTATATAATTACATAGTATACCAGCCCTATATAATTACATAGTGTACCAGCCATATATAATTACAGTGTAATTACATAGTGTACCAGCCCAATATAATGACATAGTGTACCAGCCCTATATAATGACATAGTGTACCAGCCCTATATAATTACATAGTATACCAGCCCTATATAATCACATAGTATACCAGCCCTATATAATTACATAGTGTACCAGCCCTATATAATTACATAGTGTACCAGCCCTATATAATTACATAGTATACCAGCCCTATATAATTACATAGTGTACCAGCCCTATATAATTACATAGTGTACCAGCCCTATATAATTACATAGTATACCAGCCCTATATAATTACATAGTATACCAGCCCTATATTATTACATAGTATACCAGCCCTATATAATTACACTATAATTACATAGTGTACCAGCATTATATATAGTATTTGTGTGGTTGTTTCCGCACCTCCCATTCGTTAGCGTATCTCATGACGATCATCCTGCATTGCCGGTTGTACTCGGCAATCCCCATCTTGGCCACATCGTCCGGTCCCTTGATGTCCAGGGTCTTATCAATCTCATACTCCTGTAATGGTATAGGAACACAGAGGGAGCATTAGGGGGTTTATCAATCTGTAATGGTATAGGAACAGAGGGAGCATTAGGGGGTCTATCAATCTGTAATGGTATAGGAACACAGAGGGAGCCTTAGGGGGTTTATCAATCTGTAATGGTATAGGAACACAGAGGGAGCATTAGGGGGTTTATCAATCTGTAATGGTATAGGAACAGAGGGAGCATTAGGGGGTTTATCAATCTGTAATGGTATAGGAACAGAGGGAGCATTAGGGGGTTTATCAATCTGTAATGGTATAGGAACAGAGGGGCATTAGGGGGTTTATCAATCTGTAATGGTATAGGAACAGAGGGGGCATTAGGGGGTTTATCAATCTGTAATGGTATAGAAACACAGAGGGGGCATTAGGGGGTTTATCAATCTGTAATGGTATAGAAACACAGAGGGGGCATTAGGGGTAAATTGGCTGTTTTACAAACGGTGGGCTACCACATGGGACTTCATAAAAGTGTACTGCGGGCCGGCACTGTATAGCCTAGACTATGTGGATTGGAGGACAGGCTGATCCAACTAAACTTGCTCAAAAAATAAATAAAGGGAACACTAAAATAACAATGATCTGAATGAATGAAATATTATTATTAAATATGTTTTTCTTTACATAAAACAACAAAAAAATCAAAATGATAGGAAATCTCAACCCATGGAGTAGTGGGTGTGGCCTCCACGTGCCTGTATGACTTCCCAACAACAAAAAGTTACTAAAATGCCACATCACTCCACACCCCCGCACATCTAGCGGTAAGCTTCTCCAGCATCACTCCACACCCCCACTCATCTAGCAATTAGCTCCTCTAGTGGTTAGATCCTCCAGCATCACTCTACACCCCCACTCATCTAGTGGTTAGCTCCTCTAGCGGTTAGCTCCACTAGCGGTTAGCTCCACCATCATCACTCCACACCCCCACTCATCTAGTGGTTAGCTCTACTAGCGGTTAGCTCCACCAGCATCACTCCACACCCCCACTCATCTAGCAGTTAGCTCCTCTAGCGGTTAGCTCCACCAGCATCACTCTACATCCCCCACTCATCTAGCAGTTAGCTCCACCAGCATCACTATACACACCCACTCATCTAGCGGTTAGCTCATCTAGCGGTTAGCTCCTCCAGCATCACTATACACACCCACTCATCTAGCGGTTAGCTCATCTAGCGGTTAGCTCCACCAGCATCACTATACACACCCACTCATCTAGCGGTTAGCTCATCTAGCGGTTAGCTCATCTAGCGGTTAGCTCCACCAGCATCACTCTACATCCCCCACTCATCTAGCGGTTAGCTCATCTAGCGGTTAGCTCCACCAGCATCACTATACACCCCCACTCATCTAGCGGTTAGCTCATCTAGCGGTTAGCTCCTCCAGCATCAAAGGACAGTTGGAAAGAGGAGATGTAGAAAGTCAAATAGTAATCATGAGTAAACACTCCTGAATATTAGGTCAAGTTTATCTACAGGAAAATAAAGTTAACAAAACATGTAAAAATTTGATGTGAATGCAGGGCTATTTCAGCAGTTTTGATGGTTATTTTCTTTTAATAATAATAATAATATATGCCATTTAGCAGACGGTTATTCAATTACCGTCACAGCCCCTAGCGACGAGTACAGTATCCCAAAGACATTCTTACCACAGGCAGGCCGTGACAGTCCCAGCCGAACCGGCGGTCCACGTGGAAGCCGCTCTGGTGGGCGAAGCGAGTCACAATGTCTTTGATGGTCCCTGCCAGGATGTGACCGTAGTGGGGGAGACCTGTGGCGAACGGAGGCCCGTCATAGAACGTGTACCTGGAGAAGAGTTTACACATCATTCATAAAACAGATTTATCTTTTCTTTTTTGTATACTTACATATCGGGCTTAGTGATGTGTGGTTTCATGCACTCACTACCCATTACTGTGTTCTGCGTGTGTAAAAAGTTCACCTATAGACAGACTTTATGTTAATAAGCTTAATCTTTGACTAGACAATGGTTAGAGGAAATCTGTCTACAATACTCCTACGATGTGGAAAAACAGTCTGTTACTGTTTGACGGTCAGGAATGACTGGTCCAGATGGCATGGTCCTTGTACTTACTTGGGCCTGTTCTTGGACTGTTTGAGACACTCCTGGAAGCAGTCCTTGTCCTTCCACAGCTGCAGGATCCTCTTCTCCTCAGAAGGGAAGTGGATGGATTCAGGAACAGGCTCCACCATGATCACTGAGTGATAGAAACACATCATAGTTAGTTGACTATTGAAGGGAAAGTGAATGGCAACCAATGATGACGTTGGGACAACAACTCAACATTCTATAAATTCAAAACAAACATAACGTTAGCTAACTAGCAAGCAGCAATTATACTTTCAGTAACGTTAGTTGGATTGATATGCATGTTAGCTAATTCAGTTAACTGGGTTTAAACCTGGCTAGTATCGATGTTGAATAAATCTAGTTATAAAATATGAACAAATGCATGCTAGTAACAACGTATCCTTGCTGTGCACATGTAAGTGGAGTGGTTAGCTTAGTCGGCTAGCTCGCTAAGTGCTTTCGACTACTCCGTGACACTCACGTTTGCCCTCACGTTTGCATTCATATGGACGCATATTGCATCAACGTCAGGTAAATATAGTTTAATTGTACAACAGTTCAACATACAAATATTTAAATACCCATTCAGGTAAACTCACATGTCTTTCTTTATCCGGCTGCCAACTTTGACGAACTGATGACAGGGAACTGATGCAATCAGAGGGAAAGCGGAAGCGGAAATGATGCATCACACCGACAGTAGCTGTGTTCGAATCCTCGCACCTACCGCACTATTTGTGACGTGTTTTATTATTGTAGTGTGGGTATAGTGAATATAGTTAGTTAGGATATAGTGGATATTGGATATAGTTAGTTAGGATATAGTGGATATAGTTAGTTAGGATATAGTCAGTGCACTTCAAAATTTTACATAAGATATATCCATGTAATTCTATGATATCCAAATGTGTGGCTATTAATGATATCTGCGTTTTCTGTGAAAAAAGGTGAGAATCTGTCTCGTTTTTTATGTGAATATAAATTTGTGTCAGAATTTTGGGAAAACCTTGCAAATTACTTATTTACCATTATGAACACCACCTATGTTTTTGACATGAAAGATATAATATGTTATTATTATTGCAATGATAACAAGACCATTGAAATTATTGTTACTTTTTTAAATTCTTGCTGCCAAACACTTCATACACAAACAAATATTAGAAAATTCAATACCAAAATAACATTTTGTTTGATTGAATTTAACTATTTTATTAAAACATGAACCCTAGAGAACAATAACAAGAATAACATTTTCCTAAATCATTACAATAAGACTTTTTCAGAGTGATTACAATTGCACTAGAATTGTTTATTTTCTTATATTTTTTGTTTGTTCCAGTATTTTCTCATTAATACCTGCGTTCTGTTTTGTATGATGTAAATGTATGTAAATTGTTGTGCTTGATTTACTTGATAAAGAAGGAAATATGCTCTCTTTTTTTCTCAAATCACATTTTATTTGTCACATTCGCCAAATACTACAGGTGTAGCGTAGACCTTACAATGAAATGCTTACTTACGAGCTCTTAACCAACAATGCAGTTTTAAGAAAAATACCTGAAAAAAAAAAGAAATAAAGTAACAAACAATTAAAGAGTGTCAGTAAAATAACAATATGGAGGCTATATACAGGGTATTACGGTACAGAGTCAATGTGGAGGCTATATACAGGGTATTACGGTACAGAGTCAATGTGGAGGCTATATACAGGGTATTACGGTACAGAGTCAATGTGGAGGCTATATACAGGGTATTACGGTACAGAGTCAATGTGGAGGCTATATACAGGGGGTACAGGTACAGAGTCAATGTGGAGGCTATATACAGGGGGTACAGGTACAGAGTCAATGTGGAGGCTATATACAGGGGGTACAGGTACAGAGTACCCCCTGTATATATACAGGGGGTACAGGTACAGAGTCAGTGTGGAGGCTATATACAGGGGGTACAGGTACAGAGTCAATGTGGAGACTATATACAGGGTATTACGGTACAGAGTCAATGTGGAGGCTATATACAGGGGGTACCGGTACAGAGTCAATGTGGAGGCTATATACAGGGGGTATCAGTACAGAGTCAATGTGGAGGCTATATACAGGGGTTACCGGTACAGAGTCAATGTGGAGGCTATATACAGAGGGAACCGGTACAGAGTCAATGTGGAGGCTATATACAGGGCTGTACCAGTACAGAGTCAATGTGGAGGCAACGATTAGTCAAGGTAATTGAGGTAATATATACTGTACATGTGGGTAGAGTTACTTATAAGTGACTTATAGATAATAACAGAAAGTAGCAGCAGCTGTGGGAGCAAGAGGTACATATAGGGACAAACATAATACTGTAGAGCAAAGGTGTACATTAGACCACAAACAGAAAGCGGACAGGAAATCAAAGATTAAACAGACATAAATAAGTGTAATGGCCGAAGCCATACGTGCCTTAAAGTGCATAAGGGCTTAGGGCAAAGAGGAGGAGGTGACACTTAAATACATTATCTATTATGGAAAGAGCAGGACACCATTATAAAGATTAGATAGAGAGGAACAAACATAAATGCTTAGGTTAAACGCCATAAGTGCTTAGGGTAAGATAGACATATATTTATTTTAGGACACGAGAGGGTCCTGCCACCATTGGAATCTAATCAAGAGCGGATACAGGCGTTATTAGGCATGAACAAGCAGGAAGCCTGGACTGAAAGATAATGGTGGCCGATGACCTGAGGGAAGTAACTCCATTAACATATGGGATGGACTCGTATACTGTGTGTGTATAAAGACAGAGCCAGTGCTCTGGGAAGGTGTGTGTTCCGCGGACCATCTAGGCTTCTGATATGTTTGTATTAAAAGCCTATATTGAATTCACAAGTTCTTGTGAGTGTTATAATTTGTAACGATTCTCCACGACACAGCGTAAAATAGTGTGTGTGTGTGTGTGGTGGTGGGGGGGACTAGTCTGGGTAGCCACTTGATTAGATGTTCAGTAGTGTTATAGCTTGGGGGTAGAAGCTGTTTAGAAGCCTCTTGGACCTAGGCTTGGTGCTCCGGTACCACTTGCCGTGCGGTAGCAAAGAAAACAGTCTATGACTAGGGTGGCTGGAATCTTTGACAATCTTTTGGGCCTTCAACTAACACCGCCTGGTATATATGTCCTGGATGGCAGGAAGCTTGGCCTCAGTGATGTACTGGGCCGTATGCACTACCCTTTGTTAGTGCCTTGTGATTGGAGGCAGAGCAGTTGCCATACCAGGCTGTGATGCAACCAATCAGGATGCTCTCGATGGTGCGGCTGTAGAACCTTTTGAACATCTGAGGACCAATGCCAAATCTTTTTAGTCTCCTGAGGGGGAATGGGTTTTGTCGTGCCCTCTTCACAACTGTCTTGGTATGTTTGGACCATGTTAGTTTGTTGGTGATGTGGACACCAAGGAACTTGAAGCTCTCAACCTGCTCAACTACATCCCCATCGATGAGAATGGGGGCGTGATCGGTCCTCCTTTTCCTGTAGTCCACAATCATCTTCTTAGTCTTGATCACATTGAGGGAGAGGTTGTTGTCCTGGCACCACACACTGTCTCGTCGTTGTTGGTGATCAGGACTCCCACTGTTGTGTCATCGGCAAACTTAATGATGGGGTTGGAGTCGTGCCTGGCCGTGCAGTCATGAGTGAACAGGGAGTACAGGAGGGGACTGAGCATGCACCCCTGAGGAGCCCCCGTGTTAAGGATCAGCGTGGCGGATGTGTAGTTACCTACCCTTACCACCTTAGGGCAGCCCATCAGGAAGTTCAGGATCCAGTTGCAGCGTCTCCTAGCTAGCATCTAGCCCCATGACCCTCCTAGCTAGCATCTAGCCCCATGACCCTCCTAGCTAGCGTCTAGCCCCATGACCCTCCTAGCTAGCGTCTAGCCCCATGACCCTCCTAGCTAGCATCTAGCCCCATGACCCTCCTAGCTAGCGTCTAGCCCCATGACCCTGCTAGCTAGCGTCTGCCCCATGACCCTCCTAGCTAGCATCTAGCCCCATGACCCTGACCCCCTAGCTAGCGTCTAGCCCCATGACCCTCCCCCTAGCGTCTAGCCCCATGACCCTCCTAGCTAGTGTCTAGCCCCATGACCCTCCTAGCTAGTGTCTAGCCCCATGACCCCCTAGCTAGTGTCTAGCCCCATGACCCTCTAGCCCCATGACCCTAGCTAGCGTCTAGCCCCATGACCCTAGCTGGCGTCTAGCCCCATGCTAGCTAGTGTCTAGCCCCATGACCCCTAGCTAGCTAGCCCCATGACCCTCTAGCTAGCCCCCATGACCCCCTAGCTAGCGTCTAGCCCCATGACCCTCCTAGCTAGTGTCTAGCCCCATGACCCTCCTAGCTAGCATCTAGCCCCATGACCCTCCTAGCTAGCATCTAGCCCCATGACCCTCCTAGCTAGCGTCTAGCCCCATGACCCTAGCTAGCTAGCGTCTAGCCCCATGACCCTCCTAGCTAGCATCTAGCCCCATGACCCCTAGCTAGCTAGCTATGACCGTCTAGCCCCATGACCCTCCTAGCTAGCGTCTAGCCCCATGACCCTCCTAGCTAGCGTCTAGCCCCATGACCCTCCTAGCTAGTGTCTAGCCCCATGACCCTCCTAGCTAGCGTCTAGCCCCATGACCCCTAGCTAGCGTCTAGCCCCATGACCCTCCTAGCTAGCGTCTAGCCCCATGACCCCCCTAGCTAGTGTCTAGCCCCATGACCCCCTAGCTAGTGTCTAGCCCCATGACCCCCCTAGCTAGCGTCTAGCCCCATGACCCTCCTAGCTAGTGTCTAGCCCCATGATCCTAGCTAGTGTCTAACCCCATGACCCTCCTAGCTAGCATCTAGCCCCATGACCCTCCTAGCTAGCGTCTAGCCCCATGACCCTAGCTAGTGTCTAGCCCCATGCTAGCTAGCGTCTAGCCCCATGACCCTCCTAGCTAGCGTCTAGCCCCATGACCCTCTAGCGTCTAGCCCCATGACCCTGCTAGCGTCTAGCCCCATGACCCCCATGATGACCCTCCTAGCTAGCATCTAGCCCCATGACCCTCCTAGCTAGCGTCTGCCCCATGACCCTCCTAGCTAGCGTCTAGCCCCATGACCCTCCTAGCTAGCATCTAGCCCCATGACCCTGCTAGCTAGCATGACCCTCTAGCCCCATGACCCTAGCTAGCGCTAGCCCCATGTGTCTAGCCCCATGACCCTAGCTAGCTAGCGTCTAGCCCCATGACCCTCCTAGCTAGCGTCTAGCCCCATGACCCTCCTAGCTAGTGTCTAGCCCCATGACCCTCCTAGCTAGCATCTAGCCCCATGACCCTCCTAGCTAGCGTCTAGCCCCATGACCCTCCTAGCTAGCGTCTAGCCCCATGACCCTCCTAGCTAGTGTCTAGCCCCATGACCCTCCTAGCTAGCTAGCCCCATGACCCTCCTAGCTAGCGTCTAGCCCCATGACCCTCCTAGCTAGCGTCTAGCCCCATGACCCTGCTAGCTAGCGTCTAGCCCCATGACCCTCCTAGCTAGTGTCTAGCCCCATGACCCTCCTAGCTAGCATCTAGCCCCATGACCCTGCTAGTTAGCGTCTAGCCCCATGACCCTGCTAGCTAGCGTCTAGCCCCATGACCCTCCTAGCTAGCATCTAGCCCCATGACCCTCCTAGCTAGCGTCTACCCCCATGACCCTCCTAGCTAGCGTCTAGCCCCATGACCCTCCTAGCTAGCGTCTAGCCCCATGACCCTCCTAGCTAGCGTCTAGCCCCATGACCCTCCTAGCTAGTGTCTAGCCCCATGACCCTCCTAGCTAGCGTCTAGCCCCATGACCCTCCTAGCTAGCATCTAGCCCCATGACCCTCCTAGCTAGCATCTAGCCCCATGACCCTCCTAGCTAGCGTCTAGCCCCATGACCCTCCTAGCTAGCGTCTAGCCCCATGACCCTCCTAGCTAGTGTCTAGCCCCATGACCCTCCTAGCTAGCATCTAGCCCCATGACCCTGCTAGCTAGCGTCTAGCCCCATGACCCTGCTAGCTAGCGTCTAGCCCCATGACCCTCCTAGCTAGCATCTAGCCCCATGACCCTCCTAGCTAGCGTCTAGCCCCATGACCCTCCTAGCTAGCGTCTAGCCCCATGACCCTCCTAGCTAGCATCTAGCCCCATGACCCTCCTAGCTAGCCCCATGACCCTCCTAGCTAGCGTCTAGCCCCATGACCCTCCTAGCTAGCGTCTAGCCCCATGACCCTAGCTAGCTAGCCCCATGACCCTCCTAGCTAGCGTCTAGCCCCATGACCCTCCTAGCTAGCATCTAGCCCCATGACCCTCCTAGCTAGTGTCTAGCCCCATGACCCTCCTAGCTAGTGTCTAGCCCCATGACCCTGCTAGCTAGCGTCTAGCCCCATGACCCTCCTAGCTAGTGTCTAGCCCCATGACCCTCCTAGCTAGCGTCTAGCCCCATGACCCTCCTAGCTAGCGTCTAGCCCCATGACCCCTCCTAGCTAGCGTCTAGCCCCATGACCCTCCTAGCTAGCATCTAGCCCCATGACCCTCCTAGCTAGCGTCTAGCCCCATGACCCTGCTAGCTAGCGTCTAGCCCCATGATCCTGCTAGCTAGCGTCTAGCCCCATGCACCATGACCCCCTAGCTAGTGTCTAGCCCCATGACCCCCCTAGCTAGCGTCTAGCCCCATGACCCTCCTAGCTAGTGTCTAGCCCCATGATCCTAGCTAGTGTCTAACCCCTAGCATCTAGCCCCATGACCCTCCTAGCTAGCATCTAGCCCCATGCCCCATGACCCTCCTAGCTAGCATCTAGCCCCATGACCCTCCTAGCTAGCATCTAGCCCCATGACCCCCTAGCTAGCATCTAGCCCCATGACCCTCCTAGCTAGCGTCTAGCCCCATGACCCTCCTAGCTAGCGTCTAGCCCCATGACCCTCCTAGCTAGCATCTAGCCCCATGACCCCTAGCTAGCATCTAGCGTCTAGCTAGCCCCATGACCCTGCTAGCTAGCATCTAGCCCCATGATCCTCCTAGCTAGCATCTAGCCCCATGACCCTCCTAGCTAGCGTCCATGACCCTCCTAGCTAGCGTCTAGCCCCATGACCCTCCTAGCTAGCATCTAGCCCCATGACCCTGCTAGCTAGTGTCTAGCCCCATGACCCTCCTAGCTAGCATCTAGCCCCATGACCCTCCTAGCTAGCGTCTAGCCCCATGACCCTCCTAGCTAGCGTCTAGCCCCATGACCCTCCTAGCTAGCGTCTAGCCCCATGACCCTCCTAGCTAGCGTCTAGCCCCATGACCCTCCTAGCTAGCATCTAGCCCCATGACCCTCCTAGCTAGCATCTAGCCCCATGACCCTCCTAGCTAGCGTCTAGCCCCATGACCCTCTAGCTAGCTAGCATGTCTAGCCCCATGACCTAGCTAGCGTCTAGCTAGCGTCCATGCCCCATGACCCTCCTAGCTAGCATCTAGCCCCATGACCCTGCTAGCTAGTGTCTAGCCCCATGACCCTCCTAGCTAGCATCTAGCCCCATGACCCTCCTAGCTAGCGTCTAGCCCCATGACCCTCCTAGCTAGCGTCTAGCCCCATGACCCTCCTAGCTAGCGTCTAGCCCCATGACCCTCCTAGCTAGCATCTAGCCCCATGACCCTCCTAGCTAGCGTCTAGCCCCATGACCCTGCTAGCTAGCGTCTAGCCCCATGATCCTGCTAGCTAGCGTCTAGCACCATGACCCCCCTAGCTAGTGTCTAGCCCCATGACCCCCCTAGCTAGCGTCTAGCCCCATGACCCTCCTAGCTAGTGTCTAGCCCCATGATCCTAGCTAGTGTCTAACCCCATGACCCTCCTAGCTAGCATCTAGCCCCATGACCCTCCTAGCTAGCATCTAGCCCCATGACCCTCCTAGCTAGCATCTAGCCCCATGACCCTCCTAGCTAGTCTAGCCCCATGACCCTAGCCCTAGCTAGCTAGCCCCATGCTAGCTAGCGTCTAGCCCCATGACCCTGCTAGCTAGCATCTAGCCCCATGACCCTCCTAGCTAGCATCTAGCCCCATGACCCTCCTAGCTAGCGTCTAGCCCCATGACCCTCCTAGCTAGCGTCTAGCCCCATGACCCTCCTAGCTAGCGTCTAGCCCCATGACCCTCCTAGCTAGCGTCTAGCCCCATGACCCTCCTAGCTAGCATCTGCCCCATGACCCCCTCTAGCCCCATGACCCTGCTAGCTAGTGTCTAGCCCCATGACCCTCCTAGCTAGCATCTGCCCCATGACCCTCCTAGCTAGCGTCTAGCCCCATGACCCTCCTAGTCTAGCCCCATGACCCTCCTAGCTAGCGTCTGGCCCCATGACCCTCCTAGCTAGTGTCTAGCCCCCCATGACCCTCCTAGCTAGCCCCATGTCTAGCCCCATGACCCTCCTAGCTAGCATCTAGCCCCATGACCCTCCTAGCTAGCGTCTAGCCCCATGACCCTCCTAGCTAGCGTCTAGCCCCATGACCCTCCTAGCTAGCGTCTAGCCCCATGACCCTCCTAGCTAGCGTCTAGCCCCATGACCCTCCTAGCTAGCGTCTAGCCCCATGACCCTCCTAGCTAGCGTCTAGCCCCATGACCCCCCTAGCTAGCGTCTAGCCCCATGACCCTCCTAGCTAGTGTCTAGCCCCATGACCCCCTAGCTAGCATCTAGCCCCATGACCCTCCTAGCTGTCTAGCCCCATGACCCTCCTAGCTAGTGTCTAGCCCCATGACCCCCTAGCTAGCGTCTAGCCCCATGACCCTCCTAGCTAGCGTCTAGCCCCATGACCCTCCTAGCTAGCATCTAGCCCCATGACCCTCCTAGCTAGCGTCTAGCCCCATGACACTGCTAGCTAGCGTCTAGCCCCATGATCCTGCTAGCTAGCGTCTAGCACCATGACCCCCCTAGCTAGTGTCTAGCCCCATGACCCCCCTAGCTAGTGTCTAGCCCCATGACCCTCCTAGCTAGTGTCTAGCCCCATGATCCTAGCTAGTGTCTAACCCCATGACCCTCCTAGCTAGCATCTAGCCCCATGACCCTCCTAGCTAGCGTCTAGCCCCATGACCCTGCTAGCTAGCGTCTAGCCCCATGATCCTGCTAGCTAGCGTCTAGCACCATGACCCTCCTAGCTAGCATCTAGCCCCATGATCCTCCTAGCTAGCATCTAGCCCCATGACCCTCCTAGCTAGCGTCCATGACCCTCCTAGCTAGCGTCTAGCCCCATGACCCTCCTAGCTAGTGTCTAGCCCCATGACCCTCCTAGCTAGCATCTAGCCCCATGACCCTGCTAGCTAGCGTCTAGCCCCATGACCCTGCTAGCTAGCGTCTAGCCCCATGACCCTCCTAGCTAGCATCTAGCCCCATGACCCTCCTAGCTAGCGTCTAGCCCCATGACCCTCCTAGCTAGCGTCTAGCCCCATGACCCTCCTAGCTAGTGTCTAGCCCCATGACCCTCCTAGCTAGCGTCTAGCCCCATGACCCTCCTAGCTAGCGTCTAGCCCCATGACCCTCCTAGCTAGCATCTAGCCCCATGACCCTGCTAGCTAGCGTCTAGCCCCATGACCCCCCTAGCTAGTGTCTAGCCCCATGACCCTCCTAGCTAGTGTCTAGCCCCATGACCCCCCTAGCTAGTGTCTAGCCCCATGACCCTCCTAGCTAGTGTCTAGCCCCATGACCCTCCTAGCTAGTGTCTAGCCCCATGACCCCCTAGCTAGTGTCTAGCCCCATGACCCCCCTAGCTAGTGTCTAGCCCCATGACCCCCCTAGCTAGCGTCTAGCCCCATGACCCTCCTAGCTAGTGTCTAGCCCCATGATCCTAGCTAGTGTCTAACCCCATGACCCTCCTAGCTAGCATCTAGCCCCATGACCCTCCTAGCTAGCGTCTAGCCCCATGACCCTGCTAGCTAGCGTCTAGCCCCATGATCCTGCTAGCTAGCGTCTAGCACCATGACCCTCCTAGCTAGCATCTAGCCCCATGACCCTCCTAGCTAGCGTCCATGACCCTCCTAGCTAGCGTCTAGCCCCATGACCCTCCTAGCTAGCATCTAGCCCCATGACCCTGCTAGCTAGTGTCTAGCCCCATGACCCTCCTAGCTAGCGTCTAGCCCCATGACCCTGCTAGCTAGCGTCTAGCCCCATGACCCCCCTAGCTAGTGTCTAGCCCCATGACCCTGCTAGCTAGCGTCTAGCCCCATGACCCTCCTAGCTAGCGTCTAGCCCCATGACCCCTAGCTAGTGTCTAGCCCCATGACCCTCCTAGCTAGCATCTAGCCCCATGACCCTCCTAGCTAGCATCTAGCCCCATGACCCCTAGCTGACCCTGCTAGCTAGCGTCTAGCCCCATGACCCTCCTAGCTAGCGTCTAGCCCCATGACCCTCCTAGCTAGTGTCTAGCCCCATGACCCTCCTAGCTCTAGCCCCATGACCCTGCTCTAGCGTCTAGCCCCATGACCCTGCTAGCTAGCGTCTAGCCCCATGACCCTCCTAGCTAGCATCTAGCCCCATGACCCTCCTAGTCTAGCCCCATGACCCTCTAGCCCCATGACCCTCCTAGCTAGCGTCTAGCCCCATGACCCTCCTAGCTAGCGTCTAGCCCCATGACCCTCCTAGCTAGCCCCATGACCCTCCTAGCTAGCCCCATGACCCCTAGCTAGCGTCTAGCCCCATGACCCTAGTGTCTAGCCCCATGACCCTCCTAGCTAGCTAGCGTCTAGCCCCATGACCCTCTAGCTAGCATCTAGCCCCATGACCCCTAGCTAGCTAGTGTCTAGCCCCATGACCCTAGCCTAGCTGACCCCCTAGCTAGTGTCTAGCCCCATGACCCTCCTAGCTAGTGTCTAGCCCCATGACCCCCCTAGCTAGTGTCTAGCCCCATGACCCTCCTAGCTAGCGTCTAGCCCCAT
The DNA here is from genome assembly GCF_023373465.1 of Oncorhynchus keta. Lineage (NCBI taxonomy): Eukaryota > Metazoa > Chordata > Actinopteri > Salmoniformes > Salmonidae > Oncorhynchus > Oncorhynchus keta. The sequence continues at coordinate 55,056,361 of NC_068441.1, forward strand.
GACCCCCTGAGCTAGCTGTCTAGCCCCATGACCCTCCTAGCTAGCGTCTAGCCCCATGACCCTGCTAGCTAGCGTCTAGCCCCATGACCCCCCTAGCTAGCGTCTAGCCCCATGACCCTCCTAGCTAGTGTCTAGCCCCATGACCCTCCTAGCTAGTGTCTAGCCCCATGACCCTCCTAGCTAGCATCTAGCCCCATGACCCTCCTAGCTAGCGTCTAGCCCCATGACCCTCCTAGCTAGCGTCTAGCCCCATGACCCTGCTAGCTAGCGTCTAGCCCCATGACCCTCCTAGCTAGCATCTAGCCCCATGACCCCTAGCTAGCATCTAGCCCCATGACCCTCCTAGCTAGCGTCTAGCCCCATGACCCTCCTAGCTAGCGTCTAGCCCCATGACCCTCCTAGCTAGCATCTAGCCCCATGACCCTCCTAGCTATGAGCCCCATGACCCTCCTAGCTAGCATCTAGCCCCATGACCCCCTAGCTGACCCTCCTAGCTCTAGCCCCATGACCCTCTAGCTAGCTAGCCCCATGACCCTCCTAGCTAGTCCCCATGACCCTCCTAGCTAGCTAGCTGTCTAGCCCCATGACCCTCCTAGCTAGCATCTAGCCCCATGACCCTGCTAGCTAGCGTCTAGCCCCATGACCCTGCTAGCTAGCGTCTAGCCCCATGACCCTCCTAGCTAGCATCTAGCCCCATGACCCTCCTAGCTAGCATCTAGCCCCATGACCCTCCTAGCTAGCGTCTAGCCCCATGACCCTCCTAGCTAGCGTCTAGCCCCATGACCCCTCCTAGCTAGTGTCTAGCCCCATGACCCCCTAGCTAGTGTCTAGCCCCATGACCCCCCTAGCTAGCGTCTAGCCCCATGACCCTCCTAGCTAGTGTCTAGCCCCATGACCCTCCTAGCTAGTCTAGCCCCATGACCCTCTAGCTAGCGTCTAGCCCCATGACCCTCCTAGCTAGCATCTAGCCCCATGACCCTCCTAGCTAGCGTCTAGCCCCATGACCCCCTGCTAGCTATGCTAGTCTAGCCCCATGATCCTGCTAGCTATGACCCTGCTAGCTAGCCCATGACCCTCCTAGCTAGCATCTAGCCCCATGATCCTCCTAGCTAGCTAGCATCTAGCCCCATGACCCTCCTAGCTAGCGTCTAGCCCCTGAGCTAGCATCTAGCCCCATGACCCTGCTAGCTAGCGTCTAGCCCCATGACCCCCTGCTAGCTAGCTAGCATCTAGCCCCATGACCCTGCTAGCTAGTGTCTAGCCCCATGACCCTCCTAGCTAGCGTCTAGCCCCATGACCCCCTAGCAGCGTCTGATGACCCTCCTAGCTAGCGTCTAGCCCCATGACCCTCCTAGCTAGTCTAGCCCCATGACCCTCCTAGCTAGTGTCTAGCCCCATGACCCTCCTAGCTAGCATCTAGCCCCATGACCCTGCTAGCTAGCGTCTAGCCCCATCTAGCTAGCCCATGACCCTCCTAGCTAGCATCTAGCCCCATGACCCTCCTAGCTAGCGTCTAGCCCCATGACCCTCTAGCTAGCATCTAGCCCCATGACCCTCCTAGCTAGCATGACCCTCTAGCGTCCCCATGACCCTCCTAGCTAGCGTCTAGCCCCATGACCCTCCTAGCTAGCGTCTAGCCCCATGACCCCCTAGCTAGTGTCTAGCCCCATGACCCTCCTAGCTAGTGTCTAGCCCCATGACCCCCTAGCTAGCGTCTAGCCCCATGACCCTCCTAGCTAGTGTCTAGCCCCATGACCCTCCTAGCTAGTGTCTAGCCCCATGACCCTCCTAGCTAGCATCTAGCCCCATGACCCTCCTAGCTAGCATCTAGCCCCATGACCCTGCTAGCTAGCGTCTAGCCCCATGACCCTGCTAGCTAGCGTCTAGCCCCATGACCCTCCTAGCTAGCGTCTAGCCCCATGACCCTCCTAGCTAGCATCTAGCCCCATGACCCTCCTAGCTAGCATCTAGCCCCATGACCCTCCTAGCTAGCGTCTAGCCCCATGACCCTCCTAGCTAGCGTCTAGCCCCATGACCCTCCTAGCTAGCATCTAGCCCCATGACCCTAGCTAGTGTCTAGCCCCATGCTAGTGTCTAGCCCCATGACCCTCCTAGCTAGCGTCTAGCCCCATGACCCTCCTAGCTAGCGTCTAGCCCATGACCCATGACCCTAGCTAGTAGCGAGCCCCATGACCCTCCTAGCTAGTGTCTAGCCCCATGACCCTCCTAGCTAGCATCTAGCCCCATGACCCTCCTAGCTAGCGACCCTCTAGCCCCATGACCCTCCTAGCTAGCGTCTAGCCCCATGACCCTCCTAGCTAGCGTCTAGCCCCATGACCCTCCTAGCTAGCATCTAGCCCCATGACCCTCCTAGCTAGCGTCTCCATGACCCCCATGCTAGCCATGACCCTCCTCTAGCCCCATGACCCTCCTAGCTAGTGTCTAGCCCCATGACCCTCCTAGCTAGTGTCTAGCCCCATGACCCTCCTAGCTAGTGTCTAGCCCCATGACTAGCTAGCATCTAGCCCCATGACCCTCCTAGCTAGCGTCTAGCCCCATGACCCCCTGCTAGCTAGCGTCTAGCCCCATGACCCTCCTAGCTAGCGTCTAGCCCCATGACCCCCTAGCTAGCGTCTGCCCCATGACCCTCCTAGCTAGCGTCTGGCCCCATGACCCTCCTAGCTAGCGTCTAGCCCCATGACCCTCCTAGCTAGTCTAGCCCCATGACCCCTAGCTAGCTATGACCCTGTCTATGACCCCCATGACCCTGACCCTAGCTAGCGTCTAGCCCCATGACCCCCCTAGCTAGTGTCTAGCCCCATGACCCCCCTAGCTAGTGTCTAGCCCCATGACCCCCCTAGCTAGCGTCTAGCCCCATGACCCTCCTAGCTAGTGTCTAGCCCCATGACCCTAGCTAGTGTCTACCCCCATGACCCTCCTAGCTAGCATCTAGCCCCATGACCCTCCTAGCTAGCATCTAGCCCCATGACCCTCCTAGCTAGCATCTAGCCCCATGACCCTCCTAGCTAGCGTCCATGACCCTGCTAGCTAGCGTCTAGCCCCATGACCCTCCTAGCTAGCATCTAGCCCCATGACCCTCCTAGCTAGCATCTAGCCCCATGAGTCTGGCCCCATGACCCTCCTAGCGTCTGGCCCCATGACCCTCCTAGCTAGCGTCTAGCCCCATGACCCTCCTAGCTAGCATCTAGCCCCATGACCCTCCTAGCTAGTGTCTATGACCCCATGAGCCCCTGACCCCTAGCTAGCGTCTAGCCCCATGACCCTCCTAGCTAGCGTCTAGCCCCATGACCCTCCTAGCTAGTGTCTAGCCCCATGACCCTCCTAGCTAGCATCTAGCCCCATGACCCTCCTAGCTAGCGTCTAGCCCCATGACCCTCCTAGCTAGCGTCTAGCCCCATGACCCTGCTAGCTAGCGTCTAGCCCCATGACCCTGCTAGCTAGCGTCTAGCCCCATGACCCTCCTAGCTAGCATCTAGCCCCATGACCCTCCTAGCTAGCCCCATGACCCCTAGCCCTAGCCCCATGATGACCCTCCTAGCTAGCGTCTAGCCCCATGACCCTCCTAGCTAGTGTCTAGCCCCATGACCCTCCTAGCTAGTGTCTAGCCCCATGACCCTCCTAGCTAGCATCTAGCCCCATGACCCTGCTAGCTAGCGTCTAGCCCCATGACCCTGCTAGCTAGCGTCTAGCCCCATGACCCCATGATCTAGCCCCCCCCTAGCTAGCGTCTAGCCCCATGACCCCCTAGCGTCTAGCCCCATGACCCCCTAGCGTCTAGCCCCATGACCCCCTAGCTAGTGTCTAGCCCCATGACCCTCCTAGCTAGCGTCTAGCCCCATGACCCCCCTAGCTAGTGTCTAGCCCCATGACCCCCCTAGCTAGTGTCTAGCCCCATGACCCCCCTAGCTAGCGTCTAGCCCCATGACCCTCCTAGCTAGTGTCTAGCCCCATGATCCTAGCTAGTGTCTAACCCCATGACCCTCCTAGCTAGCGTCTAGCCCCATGATCCTGCTAGCTAGCGTCTAGCCCCATGACCCTCCTAGCTAGCATCTAGCCCCATGACCCTGCTAGCTAGCGTCTAGCCCCATGACCCCCCTAGCTAGAGTCTAGCCCCATGACCCGAGCTTCTCATACTCCACAATTCATGTTATCCTTCTGCAAATACACTTTGGACAGCCCTATTTACAATCGAGTAAAACAGTTTGGGTTCTGATGGGGGTACGACAATTGAACCACTGACATTTAAGTTATTCTTCAAGAATCAATGGCTATATATATATATATATCACAAATGTAAGGTCCAAAAACAGATGTACCAATCACAGATTGACCCTTTAAAAGACTAGTGCCAATGTAATGCATAGTTCTGGTCATCTCCATTTCCAAGCTGAAGGATGCCATAGTGTTGTTGGAAATTTTTATTTTTTAACCAGGCAAGTCATTTAAGAACAAATTCTTATTTTCAATGACGGCCTGGGAACAGTGGGTGACCCTGCCTGAACGACAGATTTGTACCCTGTCAGCTCGGGGGTTTGAACTCGCAACCTTTCCGGTTACTAGTCCAACGCTCTAACCACTAGGCTAACCTGCCACACCAAATGAAATCCATGTTGAGGTGTTGAGGTAGGAGAGCTCGGCTATTTAATGAAATATAACACAGACAGTCAACCCAGTAATATTAAAAGGGACAGATCAGTAAATGAAGTTACAATGTAAAACACCCCAATACATTTTTTTTTTTTTAAGCAAAGCATAGCTTTATTGTGATGGTAACAAAGTCAATGGACCGTGGAGATGCAGAGGCGACACCCCGTCTAAGGGGCGGCGGCATCAGCGATCTTCTTGGCTGCTGCGTTGGCGGTCTTCTGACCCTTCTTGTTGTGCTTCTTGGCAAAACGCAAGTTCTTCATGAACTTAGGGTCAACCTGGGGTAGGGGGCGATAAAGAGAGGGAGGGAGAGGTAGAGAGAGAGTAAGTTGCAGGCAAACTTCACATATAGACAATACTGAAAGTTAATTCAATAAGGTATAAATATACATCTGAAGCGTAAGAAAACAGGACGTAAGGAGTGGTACATGAGGACCATCACATCCTCACATGTGACCAGGAAAGAGACAACGCAGCAGAAAGGTTGAGTGCCAGTTGACATGGAGTTTAATATATTTTTATGAAAAAGCGTGTTTCTTCCCCATATCCTCCTTCACTAAGCATCTCACCCACATTTAATATTTAATATTTTTTGTTGTTGTAATTTTACCTTTAACTAGGCAAGTCAGTTAAGAACAAGTTCTTATTTTCAATGACGGCCTGGGAACAGTGGGTTAACTGCCTGTTCAGGGGCAGAACGACATGTTTGTACCTTGTCAGCTCGGGATTCGAACTTGCAACCTTTCGGTTACTAGTACAACGCACTAGGCTACCCTGTCACCTCTACACTCTAACCACTAGGCTACCTGCCACCTCGTCATCCCTCCATTCAAAAAACTAAAGCTTAACAGACAAACAGGTCACGTTAGCTGAATTTCAGACTAAGTGGACGAGCATGAATTGTTTTAACATACACCCCCCCCCCCCCAATTCTAAGGAGTCAATGTGAATTAGTTTGGAGCTGTATGACCAATCAAATACATCTAGATTGCGTGGGGGGCGGGGACTGAGGCATCGAACCTGGTACCCAATAATCCCACCAACTCAATCTGAATTCCGAGAGGTCTTGGAACACACACACACCACTCGAACCTCCCAGTAGAAGGCTGCAGTTAGCCTATTGTGCTAAAGACGGGATCATTAAACTAGTTAGCATCCTCTATTAGCACAATTGCTACACATTTCAATATTGCCTATAGGGAACAAAATCGCCACGACAACGGCTGTTAAGCTGCGTCACGTCCGTCTAAATCAAAATAAATGTGTGGCTGCGGTTCGTGACCAGTTCTTGCGGGAGTCGTACAGAAACCCGGCGACAACGGTATGAAAAGATGTAGGCGCTGGCGGTAATAGACCAGCCCCGCGGAGACGTCCTTCCTCCCAGTCTGATCATTTCCCCACATCGAGTACATTTAATACAGTATAAACCAGAAAGATACATCCAGGATGCATTTAGACAGGCTAATTCTGATCATTTCCCCACATCTAGTACATTTAATACAGTATAAACCAGAGAGATACATCCAGGATGCATTTAGACAGGCTAATTCTGATCATTTCCCCACATCGAGTACATTTAATACAGTATAAACCAGAGATGTGTCCATACATAAGGATGTATTTAGACAGCTTAATACTGATCTTTTATACATTTACCTTTATTTAACTAGGCAAGTCAGTTAAATCTTTGGCAGATGAGATCAGAGCTTTTGCCAATAACTGAGCAAAATCTCAGAATCAGGCTGTGTAAATGAAGCCATGAGAGTAGAAGCTCCTGCAACTAAGTCTAAAAGTTGTGCAATGCATGGTTTAGCCCCCCAGTCATGGCCCAAGGAGCTCTGGGAAGATGTAGGAATATACAGAACGCCGTCCTCACCAGCCCGAGGGGCCGGGGGGACAAAGCTTGCTCTGCGATGCCGTGGAACGGGACTGTACGTCACAGCACCAAAGTGCTACGCTCCCATACGCCACAAGGACAGAGCCATGCGAGAGCAACCTCACCGGATGTCCACATCGGAATTAGGGCACCTTTTATTTTGTTCCATTTATTATATTCAAAAGGCACCCACATCTGAATGACAATGCACTTGATCTAACTTAGGCAACTTTACCAACTGCATAACAAATCATAACGGCCGATAGGCCAGCAGATCAATAAATACCCCTTTCATGGACTCGTAACGGTCTGGTCTGGGCTTCTTGATCCCATTCCTGTGGGCCTTGCGGGCTGTGGACAGACAAGAGAAAAAGACGTTGTCAACACGTTTATGGAAACAAGGACCTCAAAATTGAAAACCGGATTCAGGCTACTCCTGCAGAGCTCTAATCAATTTATTTTTGAAAACGGACACGAAACAACCGGGTAGGCTATTAATCCTGTATTGACAACTAGCTAGTTAGCTAGGCACTATCACTTATATCTAGATAACTAGCTTAACTTCCTAACCATTCATTTCTACTCACACTGGTTGTGGGTGGTGTGATTCTTTGACTTTGCCATTTCTGTTCTGTGGATCTGTTGACGAAAGAGAACAGAAATTAGTTTAATTTCAGAACTGACCCAAAAAAAACACGCAGGAACTCATGTCTGCTACACTATTTATAAGAGGACGACCGACTAGATAGAAACAAGCCGTAGGGGGTTTTCAACGATGTAAACATTGACATTATCACCGTATGCCAGTATTATCCTAAACATTTAACACATTTTTCAATTTGGTGAGTTTGTTGGTGTGTTTTCCTAGCAAGAATATCTAGCGGGTAGAAAGGGACAACCGACCGAGTTATATAGTTTTAATCATCCAAGCGGGAACACATTTAGCAAATATAAAGATGCCTGTGTGGTTCGTGATTTCCACTATAAACACACATTCATGGCTGATAAGAATCTTAAAAAACACAGGAGGATTGATGTAGATTAACATGTTAGAGTCAGGAGTGAAATTCATTACCTGCCACACGTAAGAGACGGAAACCGGAAGAGAAAGAACTGAACCGAACGAACCCAAATATGAACCATCGAATCAAGGAGCGGCGACCGGAAACGACAAGACGTTGAATGGGGGACACTGCCGCCTAGTGCAGTGGACAAGACATAACACCATCAACATTTCCAGACAGCAGGTGTCACTGTCAGTCCACATGATTTTCTACAACCATGAACAACAAAGGTAAGGATAATACTACCGTGTGTTTAATGTGCATGAACGACAGGGTACATTCATGTTAGGAATTACTTATTCTCGTTTTCTGCCAGACCTGACCTCAAAATGTGACATTCAGAGTTTAAAAAAAATAATTATTGTAAAACACATTTAAACAAGGCAGTCCTGCATAACTAGCTAGCCAGGCATCATCACAAGGTTGCTAATGCTAACTATTGACCTCACAATGTGACACGCAGGGTTTTCAAATATAATTGTTGTAAAGTTGTGTGTATAGTAATGTTGAATAAGGATGATGACCAGATGGGCAGGCATACCGACAGAGACAGTATAAATATGAGAGACAAGACCCCAGTTGGCCCCTGCTCTCTGTGTGTTGTGGTATGGTTACTCAGTGGTTCAGTTGGCCCCTGCTCTCTGTGTGTTGTGGTAGGGTTACTCAGTGGTTCAGTGGTTCAGTTGGCCCCTGCTCTCTGTGTGTTGTGGTATGGTTACTCAGTGGTTCAGTGGTTCAGTTGGCCCCTGCTCTCTGTGTGTTGTGGTATGGTTACTCAGTGGTTCAGTGGTTCAGTTGGCCCCTGCTCTCTGTGTGTTGTGGTATGGTTTTAGTGGTTCAGTGGTTCAGTTGGCCCCTGCTCTCTGTGTGTTGTGGTATAGTTACTCAGTGGTTCAGTGGTTCAGTGGTTCAGTTGGCCCCTGCTCTCTGTGTGTTGTGGTATGGTTACTCAGTGGTTCAGTGGTTCAGTTGGCCCCTGCTCTCTGTGTGTTGTGGTATGGTTTCTCAGTGGTTCAGTGGTTCAGTTGGCCCCTGCTCTCTGTGTGTTGTGGTATGGTTACTCAGTGGTTCAGTGGTTCAGTTGGCCCCTGCTCTCTGTGTGTTGTGGTATGGTTACTCAGTGGTTCAGTGGTTCAGTTGGCCCCTGCTCTCTGTGTGTTGTGGTATGGTTTCTCAGTGGTTCAGTGGTTCAGTTGGCCCCTGCTCTCTGTGTGTTGGGGTATGGTTACTCAGTGGTTCAGTGGTTCAGTTGGCCCCTGCTCTCTGTGTGTTGTGGTATGGTTACTCAGTGGTTCAGTGGTTCAGTTGGCCCCTGCTCTCTGTGTGTTGTGGTATGGTTACTCAGTGGTTCAGTGGTTCAGTTGGCCCCTGCTCTCTGTGTGTTGGGGTATGGTTACTCAGTGGTTCAGTGGTTCAGTTGGCCCCTGCTCTCTGTGTGTTGTGGTATGGTTACTCAGTGGTTCAGTGGTTCAGTTGGCCCCTGCTCTCTGTGTGTTGTGGTATGGTTACTCAGTGGTTCAGTGGTTCAGTTGGCCACTGCTCTCTGTGTGTTGTGGTATGGTTACTCAGTGGTTCAGTTGACCCCTGTTCTCTGTGTGTTGTGGTATGGTTACTCAGTGGTTCAGTGGTTCAGTTGGCCCCTGCTCTCTGTGTGTTGGGGTATGGTTACTCAGTGGTTCAGTTGACCCCTGTTCTCTGTGTGTTGTGGTATGGTTACTCAGTGGTTCAGTGGTTCAGTTGGCCCCTGCTCTCTGTGTGTTGTGGTATGGTTACTCAGTGGTTCAGTGGTTCAGTTGGCCCCTGCTCTCTGTGTGTTGGGGTATGGTTACTCAGTGGTTCAGTTGGAATGTTGGAGGTGGGGGATTTGTAAACTCAGCAAAAAAAGAAACGTCCCTTTTTCAGGACCCTGTCTTTCAAAGATAATTCGTAAAAATCCAAATAACTTCACAGATCTTCATTGTAAAGGGTTTAAACACTGTTTCCCAGGCTTGTTCAATGAACCATAATCAATGAATGAACATGCACCTGTGGGACGGTCATTAAGACACTAACAGCTTACAGATGGTGGGCAATTAAGGTCACAGTTATAAAAACTTAGGACACTAAAGAGGTCTTTCTACTGACTCTGAAAAACACCAGAAGAAACATGCTCAGGGTCCCTGGTCATCTGTGTGAACATTCCTTAGGCATGCTGCAAGGAGGCATGAGGACTGCAGATGTGGCCAGGACAATAAATTGCAATGTCCGTACTGTGAGATGCCTAAGACAGCGCCACAGGGAGACGGGAGGGACAGCTGACCATCCTCGCAATGGCAGACCGCGTGTAACAACACCTGCACAGGATCGGTACAGGATGGCAACAACAGCTGCTCGAGTTACACCAGGAACGCACAATCCCTCCATCAGTGCTCAGACTGTCCGCAATAGGTTGAGAGAGGCTGGACTGAGGGCATGTAGGCCTGTTGTGAGGCAGGTCCTCGCCAGACATCACCGACAACGTCGCCGCCTATGGGCACAAACCCACCGGCGCTGGACCAGACAGGACTAATGCAGCTGGTGGCCACACCAGATAGAGACTGTTACTTCTGATTTTGACCCACCCCCTTTGTTCAGGGACACATTATTCCATTTCTGTTCGTCACGTCTGTGGAACTTGTTCAGTTTATGTCTCAGTTGTTGAATCTTGTTATGTTCATACAAATATTTACACATGTTAAGTTTGCTGATAATAAACGCAGTTGACAGTTTCTTTTTTTGCTGAGTTTAGTTCATTTTTTTACTCAAATATAATGTCCCCCTCCAGAAATGAGCCCAATAACACATTGGTCCATATCATGAAGCAGCTGTTCAGCATTGAGCCTCATCCCCTGCTGTCGCCCGCCTGTTGCAGTACCTGACTATAGATAACTAGCCTGAGGAGTTCCCATCTGCATTTACCCCATTGAGCTAATAGATCAAACTCTTAAACAGAATCTTGTTCCTAGTTAACAACACATTGACTCCCCCCCCCCCCCCAACCCCAACCCCCCGTTATTCTCGTACTCAAGGTAAGGATAATATAGTGTGGAAATAATGCAGGCTGTTACACATGACCCGTGTTACAGTTATGGACAGATGGGACCAAGGCTGCTGAGGCAGGGGAAGGGGAAGGAGTTTCCCTGTTGGAGTGTGCCCGGGAAGGGGAAGGAGTTTCCCTGTTGGAGTGTGCCAGGGAAGGGGAAGGAGTTTCCTTGTTGTAGCGTGCCCGGGAAGGGGAAGGAGTTTCCCTGTTGGAGTGTGCCCGGGAAGGGGAAGGAGTTTCCCTGTTGGAGTGTGCCTGGAAGGGGAAGGAGTTTCCCTGTTGGAGTGTGCCCTGTTGGAGTGTGCCCGGGAAGGGGGGAAGGGGAGGAGTTTCCCTGTTGGAGTGTGCCCGGGAAGGGGAAGGAGTTTCCCTGTTGGAGTGTGCCCTGGAAGGGGAAGGAGTTTCCCTGTTGGAGTGTGCCCTGGAAGGGGAAGGAGTTTCCCTGTTGGAGTGTGCCCGGGAAGGGGAAGGAGTTTCCCTGTTGGAGTGTGCCCTGGAAGGGGAAGGAGTTTCCCTGTTGGAGTGTGCCCGGGAAGGGGAAGGAGTTTCCCTGTTGGAGTGTGCCCGGGAAGGGGAAGGAGTTTCCCTGTTGGAGTGTGCCCGGGAAGGGGAAGGAGTTTCCCTGTTGGAGTGTGCCCGGGAAGGGGAAGGAGTTTCCCTGTTGGAGTGTGCCCGGGAAGGGGAAGGAGTTTCCCTGTTGGAGTGTGCCCGGGAAGGGGAAGGAGTTTCCCTGTTGGAGTGTGCCTGGGGAGATTTGGTTTGGGCGGAGCAGGAGTTGACGTAGCGGACGGTGTCCTGTGCCAAGGTGGGCCACCAGTAGTTACTGGAGACGGATTTCAGTGGTGCGGGTGATTTCAGTGGTGCGGGTGATTTCAGTGGTGCGGGTGATTTCAGTGGTGCGGGTGATTTCAGTGGTGCGGGTGATTTCAGTGGTGCGGGTGATTTCAGTGGTGCGGGTGATTTCAGCAGCAGGGGATGTATGTGCCCAAGTCAACAGCCGATATCTTACCTCCGTGGTAACGTAGGTGCGCTCCGGAGGGCAGGGAGGGTTCCCTTTCCAGAGCCTGGCAGATGTCCTCGTCTATGTCCCAAAGCACAGGGGGGTAACAATTCGGGAGGGTGGTATGATGGGTGCACCCAAAAATCGTGGTGTTCTTTAATGGTGTTTGGGACTGGCCTCGACCTGACTGCTGCTTCCATTTTGTGAGGCAGTATTCTGTGACAGAGACGCATGGAGTCAGGAAGCAGGTGCAGTCGGTGAGGTTTATCGGAACGAACATAGATAGAATACAAAAAGAGGAGCCGAACAATTAAACAGAAACAATACTGCCTGATGGGTGATACAACAGAGTTCTAGATAAAGGGGAAGTAATCAGGGTAGTGACGAAGTCCAGGTGTGTGTAATGATGGTTACCAGGTGTGCGTAATGATGGTTGCCAGGTGTGTGTAATGATGGTTGCCAGGTGTGTGTAATGATGATTTGCCAGGTGTGTGTAATGATGGTTGCCAGGTGTGTGTAATGATGATTTGCCAGGTGTGTGTAATGATAGTTGCCAGGTGTGTGTAATGATGGTTGCCAGGTGTGTGTAATGATGGTTGCCAGGTGTGTGTAATGATGGTTACCAGGTGTGTGTAATGATGGTTGCCAGGTGTGTGTAATGATGGTTGCCAGGTGTGTGTAATGATGGTTGCCAGGTGTGTGTAATGATGGTTGCCAGGTGTGTGTAATGATGGTTGCCAGGTGTGTGTAATGATGGTTGCCAGGTGTGTGTAATGATGGTTACCAGGTGTGCGTAATGATGGGTTGCCAGGTGTGTGTAATGATGGTTGCCAGGTGTGTGTAATGATGATTTGCCAGGTGTGTGTAATGATGGTTGCCAGGTGTGTGTAATGATGGTTGCCAGGTGTGTGTAATGATAGTTGCCAGGTGTGTGTAATGATGGTTACCAGGTGTGTGTAATGATGATTTGCCAGGTGTGTGTAATGATAGTTGCCAGGTGTGCGTAATGATGGTTGCCAGGTGTGTGTAATGATGGTTGCCAGGTGTGTGTAATGATAGTTGCCAGGTGTGCGTAATGATGGGTGGCCAGGTGTGTGTAATGATGGTTGCCAGGTGTGCGTAATGATGGTTGCCAGGTGTGTGTAATGATGGTTGCCAGGTGTGTGTAATGATGGTTACCAGGTGTGTAATGTAATGATGGTTACCAGGTGTGCGTAATGTGTAATGATGGTTGCCAGGTGTGCGTAATGATGGGTGGCCAGGTGTGTAATGATGGTTGCCAGGTGTGCGTAATGATGGTTGCCAGGTGTGTGTAATGATGGTTGCCAGGTGTGCGTAATGATGGTTGCCAGGTGTACTATCAGGCAGTATTGTTTCTGTTTTCTTGTTCAGACGCTTTTTCTCTTTTTGTATTCGCTCTATGTTCGTTTCCGATTAAACTCACAGACTGCACCTGCTTCCTGACTCCCTGCGACTTCGTCACACCCTGATTTTGCCCACTGCAGTAAAATGATTTATTAATCCGCAGCATGGGCCCACCTTCCCCTGCCCAAACGGTTCATAGAATAGATTACTCACGAAGGAAGTTGGGTTGCCCGCTTTCACACCAATTTCAAAATTCTTTGACCCTTGCATTGAATTTCTCCAAACTTTCTAATTTAGTTTACGACGTATCCGATTTAGCAGTGAGCACTGCCAATGAGTAATTTACAGGTTTTAATTGTAAGTCTAGTTCAAAGGTAATCTCCTCACGAACAATCTCTCGTATAGTAGCGGCCGCCACTCTGTGTTGAGAGCCGCCATGTTCACACAGATTAATTGTGGTTGCTGAAGCGAAATATACCTGTTATTTATTTCACACCTTTAGTATGATGTTTAGTATTGACAAGTTTTTAGGAAATAAGTCTGCTAATTCATAGTAATTTGCAAAAGAAACCTACAAGTCTCTCTGTGCCGGGTCTTTCTGCAGGCCAGACACACACTACGGTAGGCTACCAATCAATATCAGCAGAGAAGATTGGTGAGGATGATATGCTGTTGTTGATCATGGTGATGTTGTTGGTAATGATGATCATGGTGATGTTGTTGGTAATGATGATCATGGTGATGTTGTTGGTAATGATGATCATGGTGATGTTGTTGGTAATGATGATCATGGTGATGTTGTTGGTAATGATGATCATGGTGATGTTGTTGGTAATGATGATGTTGTTGATCATGGTGATGTTGTTGGTGATGATGATCATGGTGATGTTGTTGATCATGGTGATGTTGTTGGTAATGATGATCATGGTGATGTTGTTGGTAATGATGATCATGGTGATGTTGTTGGTAATGATGATCATGGTGATGTTGTTGGTAATGATGATCATGGTGATGTTGTTGGTAATGATGATCATGGTGATGTTGTTGATCATGGTGATGTTGATGATCATGGTGATGTTGTTGGTAATGATGATCATGGTGATGTTGATGATGATCATGGTGATGTTGTTGGTAATGATGATCATGGTGATGTTGTTGATCATGGTGATGTTGATCATGGTGATGTTGTTGATCATGGTGATGTTGTTGATCATGGTGATGTTGTTGATCATGTTGATGTTGTTGGTAATGGTGATGTTGTTGGTAATGATGATCATGGTGATGTTGTTGTTGATCATGGTGATGTTGTTGATCATGGTGATGTTGTTGGTAATGATGATCATGGTGATGATCATGGTGATGATGATCAGGGTGATGTTGTTGATCATGGTGTTGTTGTTGATGATCATGGCGATGTTGATGATGATCATGGTGATGTTGTTGATCATGGTGATGTTGATGATGATCATGGTGATGTTGTTGATCATGGTGATGTTGTTGGTAATGATGATCATGGTGATGTTGTTGTTGATCATGGTGATGTTGTTGATCATGGTGATGTTGTTGATGATCATGGTGATGTTGATGATGATCATGGTGATGTTGTTGATCATGGTGATGTTGTTGATGATCATGGCGATGTTGTTGTTGATCATGGTGATGTTGTTGATGATCATGGTGATGTTGTTGATGATCATGGTGATGTTGATGATGATCATGGTGATGTTGTTGATCATGGTGATGTTGTTGATCATGGTGATGTTGTTGATGATCATGGTGATGTTGTTGGTAATGATGATCATGGTGATGTTGTTGATCATGGTGATGTTGATCATGGTGATGTTGTTTATCATGGTGATGTTGTTGGTAATGATGATCATGGTGATGTTGCTGTTGATCATGGTGATGTTGATGGTCATGATGATTATGGTGATGTTGTTGATCATGGTGATGTTGATCATGGTGATGTTGTTGGTAATGATGATCATGGTGATGTTGTTGATCATGGTGATGTTGATGATCATGGTGATGTTGTTGATCATGGTGATGTTGTTGGTAATGATGATCATGGTGATGTTGTTGGCAATGATGATCATGGTGATGTTGATGATCATGGTGATGTTGATGATCATGGTGATGTTGATGATCATGGTGATGTTGATGATCATGGTGATGTTGTTGATCATGGTGATGTTGTTGATCATGGTGATGTTGTTGGTAATGATGATCATGGTGATGTTGTTGGCAATGATGATCATGGTGATGTTGTTGATGATCATGGTGATGTTGTTGATCATGGTGATGTTGATCATGGTGATGTTGTTGGTAACGATGATCATGGTGATGTTGTTGGTAATGATGATCATGGTGATGTTGTTGGTAATGATGATGTTGTTGATCATGGTGATGTTGTTGATCATGGTGATGTTGTTGATCATGGTGATGTTGTTGGTAATGGTGATGTTGTTGGTAATGATGATCATGGTGATGTTGTTGATCATGGTGATGTTGTTGGTAATGATGATCATGGTGATGTTGTTGGCAATGATGATCATGGTGATGTTGTTGATGATCATGGTGATGTTGTTGATCATGGTGATGTTGATCATGGTGATGTTGTTGGTAACGATGATCATGGTGATGTTGTTGGTAATGATGATCATGGTGATGTTGTTGATGATCATGGCGATGTTGATGATGATCATGGTGATGTTGTTGATGATCATGGTGATGCTGTTGGTAATGATGATCATGGTGATGTTGTTGGTAATGATGATCATGATGATGTTGTTGGTAATGATGATCATGGTGATGTTGTTTATGTTGTTGATGATCATGGCAATGTTGTTGATGATCATGGTGATGTTGTTGTTGATCATGGTGATGTTGTTGATCATGGTGATGTTGATCATGGTGATGTTGATCATGGTGATGTTGTTGGTAACGATGATCATGGTGATGTTGTTGGTAATGATGATCATGGTGATGTTGTTGATGATCATGGCGATGTTGATGATGATCATGGTGATGTTGTTGATGATCATGGTGATGCTGTTGGTAATGATGATCATGGTGATGTTGATGATGATCATGGTGATGTTGGTAATGATGATCATGGTGATGTTGTTTATGTTGTTGATGATCATGGCAATGTTGTTGATGATCATGGTGATGTTGTTGTTGATCATGGTGATGTTGTTGATCATGGTGATGCTGTTGGTAATGATGATCATGGTGATGTTGTTGGTAATGATGATGTTGTTGATCATGGTGATGTTGTTGATCATGGTGATGTTGATCATGGTGATGTTGTTGATGATAATGGTGATGTTGATGACTAGGTGTGAAGATGAGAGGCACTAGGTCCTTGTGTTATGGTGGAAGAGTAAGAATATGGAGAGAGAGATCTTGCTGAGGGCTCCATTCTCATAGAAATGTATGCGTGTGTCTCTGTCCTGTAATTACAGTCGTGATGACAGAAGATGGTTTCCTGTTAAAAAGAACAGTGCCTGCTGCCTCGCCACACACACACACACACACACACACACACACACACACACACACACACACACACACACACACACACACACACACACACACACACACACACACACACACCCCTCACCTCCACTATCCAGGGCACTTAGCTAACATTAGCGTAGTAACATCCGCTGGCTGGCTTTGTGTGCGTGTGTGTGTGTGTGCGTGAGATTGTACACTGAGTGTGCAAAACATTAAGAACACCTGCTGATTCCATGACAGACTGACCAGGTGAAAGCTATGATCTCTTATTGATGTTAATTACTGATGTCTACTTTAATCCGTGTAGATGAAGGGGAGGAAACCGGTTAAAGACCTTAAGAGTCTATTGACGCGACATGCTGTCAGTTTAAACTAGAGAGATATTTTTTGCGCGGGTTGGGTCTCAATCCAACACATCCGGCTACGTCGGCCTTCTGCATCTGCATGACGGAAGGTGGCCTAGCTACAGCTGTGTTTGACAGACCATGAGACGTCCCGAAAAAATTTCAGAACGGTTTTGGCAACAAAATAATAAGACCTCTTTGTGTCAAGATGAGACTCTCACGAGCACGATGGTGTTCTCCGTTTGTCAGAGTCTATCTAAAAGATAGCGAAGGAATCAGGCGCAGGACACAGATAAGAGTAACAGTCACTGATTTACTCAATCCAAAACGTAACAAAATCCCGTTCCAAACCAGGATAAAACAGGACTCAAAATACAACACACCGGAATACAACGAAAGGCAATCACGCACAAACAGAAAGGGATGAGGGTTAAATAAGGAATAATCATGAGATGGGAACCAGGTGTGTAAAACAGACAAAACAGAGAGGGAAACCAGGTGTGTAAAACAGACAAAACAGAGAGGGGAACCAGGTGTGTAAACAGACAAAACAGAGAGGGGAACCAGGTGTGTAAACAGACAAAACAGAGAGGGGAACCAGGTGTGTAAAACAGACAAAACAGAGAGGGAAACCAGGTGTGTAAAACAGACAAAACAAAACAAAAGGAAACATGAAACATGGACCGGTGGCGGCTAGAAGGCCGGTGACGTCGACCGCCGAACGCCGCCCGGACAAGCAGAGGGAACAACTTCGGTGGAAGTCGTGACTCCGTTTTGCCGCCAGACCCCCACAAGTCCCATGAGACGCGTCTGAATTCGGTGACGCTGATGTGCCAACTTTTGTCTGTAGCATCCAAACCCGTTTGGCCTCCTCCTCCTCCTGTTTGGCCTCCTCCTCCTCCTCCTGTTTGGCCTCCTTCCCCTCCCTCCTGTTTGGCCTCCCCCTCCTCCCCCCTCCTCCTCCTCCTCCTCCTCCTCCTCCTGTTTGGCCTCCCCCCACCTCCTCCTCCTGTTTGTCCTCCTCCTCCTCCTCCTCCTCCTAGACCAGGGCCCCTCCTCCTCCTCCTCCTCCCTCCTGTTTGGCCTCCCCCCCTCCTCCTCCCCTCCTCCTCCTCCTCCTCCTGTTTGGCCTCCTCCTCATCCTCCTCCTCCTCCAATAGACCAGGGCCCTCCTCCTCCTCCTGTTTGGCCTCCTCCTCATCCTCCTCCTCCTCCAATAGACCAGGGCCCTCCTCCTCCTCCTCCTCCAATAGACCAGGGCCCTCCTCCTCCGAAACAAACTCTCCTGGATATAGGACAGACAAAAACCTTGTTCCTTACGATTGTTATTTTGACTGTCTTTTCTCACATTTATGCATTTCTATGGGCTATCTTTTTTATTTTTTATTTTTTTCACCTTTATTTAACCAGGTAGGCTAGTTGAGAACAAGTTCTCATTTGCAACTGCGACCTGGCCAAGATAAAGCATAGCAGTGTGAACAGACAACACAGAGTTACACATGGAGTAAACAATTAGCAAGTCAATAACACAGTAGAAAAAAATGGGCAGTCTATATACAATGTGTGCAAAAGGCATGAGGAGGTAGGCGAATAATACAATTTTGCAGATTAACACTGGAGTGATAAATGATCAGATGGGCATGTACAGATAGAGATATTGGTGTGCAAAGAGCAGAAAAGTAAATAAATAAAAACAGTATAAAAACAGTATGGGAATGAGGTAGGTGAAAAGGGTGAGCTATTTACCTATAGACTATGTACAGCTGCCTCCTCCGGTTAGCTGCTCGGATAGCTGATGTTTGAAGTTGGTGAGGGAGACAAAAAGTCTCCAACAATTGTTTTTTGTCTTTTCAGTCACATTTTCCAGTCACAGGCTATCTAGTAGTAAAGACCAAATTCAACATTCAACATATATATTATATATATATACAGTGCCTTGCGAAAGTATTCGGCCCCCTTGAACTTTGCGACCTTTTGCCACATTTCAGGCTTCAAACATAAAGATATAAAACTGTATTTTTTTGTGAAGAATCAACAACAAGTGGGACACAATCATGAAGTGGAACGACATTTATTGGATATTTCAAACTTTTTTAACAAATCAAAAACTGAAAAATTGGGCGTGCAAAATTATTCAGCCCCCTTAAGTTAATACTTTGTAGCGCCACCTTTTGCTACGATTACAGCTGTAAGTCGCTTGGGGTATGTCTCTATCAGTTCTGCACATCGAGAGACTGACATTTTCTCACTGTATATTATTTTTTATGATCCCTAAAGGGGTCGTAAAATTCTACATCAAATAGCTAAATGATCCATGATAAGACCATCTTAAAACAATTCCATGGTAAGATCCCTGAGCGGTTTCCGTCCATCTCTGCAATTGAGTTAGTGACTGGGTGTATTGATACACCATCTAAAGTGTAAATTAATAACTTCACCATGCTCAAAGGGATATTCAATGTCTGCTTTATATATATATATATA
>NC_068441.1:55080744-55108244 GCF_023373465.1 Oncorhynchus keta
ACCTGGTTAATACCTGGGTTATACCTGTTTAATACCTGGGTTATACCTGTTTAATACCTGGTTAATACCTGTTTAATACCTGGTTAATACCTGGGTTATACCTGTTTAATACCTGGGTTATACCTGGTTAATACCTGGGCTATATCTGGTTAATACCTGGGTTATACCTGGTTAATACCTGGGTTATACCTGTTTAATACCTGGGTTATACCTGTTTAATACCTGGGTTATACCTGTTTAATACCTGGGTTATACCTGTTTAATACCTGGGTTATACCTGTTTAATACCTGGGTTATACCTGGGTTATACCTGGGTAATACCTGGGTTATACCTGTTTAATACCTGTTTAATACCTGGGTTATACCTGGGTTATACCTGGGTAATACCTGGTTTATACCTGGGTTATACCTGGTTAATACCTGGGTTATACCTGGTTAATACCTGGGTTATACCTGGGTTATACCTGTTTAATACCTGGGTTATACCTGGGTAATACCTGGGTTATACCTGTTTAATACCTGGGTTATACCTGTTTAATACCTGGGTTATACCTGTTTAATACCTGGGTTATACCTGGGTTATACCTGGTTAATACCTGGGTTATACCTGTTTAATACCTGGGTTATACCTGGTTAATACCTGGGTTATACCTGGGTAATACCTGGGCTATATCTGGGTAATACCTGGACTATACCTGGTTAATACCTGGGTTATTCCTGTTTAATACCTGGTTAATACCTGTTTAATACCTGGTTAATACCTGGGTTATACCTGGTTAATACCTGGGTTATTCCTGTTTAATACCTGGTTAATACCTGTTTAATACCTGGTTAATACCTGGGTTATACCTGTTTAATACCTGGGTTATACCTGTTTAATACCTGGTTAATACCTGTTTAATACCTGGTTAATACCTGGGTTATACCTGTTTAATACCTGGGTTATACCTGGTTAATACCTGGGCTATATCTGGTTAATACCTGGGTTATACCTGGTTAATACCTGGGTTATACCTGGGTTATACCTGTTTAATACCTGGGTTATACCTGGGTAATACCTGGGTTATACCTGTTTAATACCTGGGTTATACCTGTTTAATACCTGGGTTATACCTGTTTAATACCTGGGTTATACCTGTTTAATACCTGGGTTATACCTGTTTAATACCTGGGTTATACCTGGGTAATACCTGGTTATACCTGGGTTATACCTGTTTAATACCTGGGTTATACCTGGTTAATACCTGGGTTATACCTGGTTAATACCTGGGTTATACCTGGGTTATACCTGGGTTTAATACCTGGTTATACCTGGGTTAATACCTGGGTTATACCTGTTTAATACCTGGGTTATACCTGTTTAATACCTGGGTTATACCTGTTT
Source organism: Oncorhynchus keta (assembly GCF_023373465.1). Taxonomy (NCBI): domain Eukaryota; kingdom Metazoa; phylum Chordata; class Actinopteri; order Salmoniformes; family Salmonidae; genus Oncorhynchus; species Oncorhynchus keta. The sequence continues at coordinate 55,082,129 of NC_068441.1, forward strand.
AATACCTGGGTTATACCTGGGTTATACCTGGGTAATACCTGGGTTATACCTGTTTAATACCTGGGTTAATACCTGGGTTATACCTGGGTAATACCTGGGTTATACCTGTTTAATACCTGGGCTATACCTGGTTAATACCTGGGTTATACCTGGTTAATACCTGGTTATATCTGGGTAATACCTGGGCTATACCTGGTTAATACCTGGGTTATTCCTGTTTAATACCTGGTTAATACCTGTTTAATACCTGGTTAATACCTGGGTTATACCTGGTTAATACCTGGGTTATTCCTGTTTAATACCTGGTTAATACCTGTTTAATACCTGGTTTATACCTGTTTAATACCTGGGTTATACCTGGGTTATACCTGTTTAATACCTGGGTTATACCTGGTTAATACCTGGGTTATACCTGTTTAATACCTGGGTTATACCTGGGTTATACCTGTTTAATACCTGGGTTATACCTGGTTAATACCTGGGTTTATACCTGGGTAATACCTGGGTTATACCTGTTTAATACCTGGGTTATACCTGGTTATACCTGTTTAATACCTGGGTTATACTGGGTTATACCTGGGTAATTTAATACCTGGGTTATACCTGGTTAATACCTGGGTTATACCTGTTTAATACCTGGGTTATACCTGTTTAATACCTGGGTTATACCTGGGTTATACCTGTTTAATACCTGGGTTACCTGGGTTATACCTGTTTAATACCTGGGTTATACCTGGTTAATACCTTTAAGTTTGTCAAAGATCTCTTAATACTGAACTGGAAGAACATCTGGAAAATGTCCACCAGGACCTGATTTAATACCTATTGGGTTATACCTGGTTAATACAAGAGCGGCCTCGGCTCCTGGGCCTTATACCTGGTTAATACCCGGATGTTATACCTCTTTTAATACCTACCAAAGTTATACCTGTTTAATACCTGTTTAATACCGAAGGGAAGATCTTTTCAGTATAATACCTGGTTAATACATTGATACATCTGTTAGAAAGCAGGCATTCCTGGTTTCTCTGGTTGCCTGGAACATACTAGTATGATTTGGCACCAGATCCAAACAGCTAAGAAGGACAAGAGAGACCTCTATGTCATCTTCCTCGACCTGGCCAATGCCTTTGGCTCAGTTCCCCATGAACTCCTCTGGGAATCCTTCAACATTTTCCACGTACCAGAACCCATCACTACACTGGTAAAGGCCTATTTCCAAGACCTGCAATTGTGTTTCACAACACCTGACTTCACAACAACATGGCAGCGCTTGGAAGTAGGCATAATGGCAGGCTGTACAATTTCTCCTCTGGCCTTCACTATGGCCATGGAAGTCATCATCAGGGCATCGAGATGGGTGGTCGGCGGTGAGAGAACTAAGGAAGGGCTCCGTCTCCCACCTATCCGAGCATACATGGATGACATGACTATACTGACCACCACTGCAGCATGCACCAGGCGGCTACTTGCAAAACTGCAGGATAACATCAAGTGGGCCCGGATGAAAATCAAGCCAAGCAAATCTCGAAGCATCTCCATAGTCAAGGGACAGCTTAAAGATGTGAGGTTCTGCATTGGAGATGACCGATACCAACGGTATCTGAGCAACCCATCAAGAGCCTGGGTAGATGGTACAACGAAAGCCTCCGGGATAAAGATCAAGTGCAGCAAGTAAGGCAGGACATCGCCGACGGTCTTGAGAACATCAACAAGACCCTACTACCTGGGAGGCTCAAGCTTTGGTGCCTACAGTTTGGACTTCTCCCCCGGGTAATGTGGCCACTCACCGTCTATGAGGTCCCAATAACAACAGTGGAGAAGATGGAGCGAACCATTACCTCATACGTGAAGAAATGGCTGGGTGTCCCACGATGCCTGAGTAACATCGGCCTCTATGGCAAAGGGGTCCTTGAACTACCTCTTACAAGTCTAACAAGCTCTGGATAAGACTAAATGACTTAAATGTAAATGTAAATGAGTACAAGTGCTCTAAAGTAAGACTTCAGATGACATTGAAGGACTCCAAAGACCAGACCATTAGCAAGGCTGCACCTCTCTTACAAACTGGACGGAAATGGACATCATCCAAGGCTGTGCAGCAAGCAACATCAGCCCTGAGACACCAAGACATTGTGGGGAATATCCAGCATGGAAGAGGAGGCTTTGGCCTGGCAGCAAGCAAACCAACGTTCCATAAGGCAACAACATCTGAATGCAGGAAGCTGGTGGTCGAGGAGGTGCGCAGACAGGAGGAGACTGCAAGAAGTGCAAAGGCTGTCTCTCTTGCTAAACAAGGGCAATGGACGCGGTGGGAAGGCCTGGAGAGGAGAAAGATCAACTGGAGTGAGCTTTGGCAAATGGAGGCAAGCAACATCAGCTTCATCATAAGAGCTGTTTATGATGTGCTTCCATCACCAAAAAATCTACATCAATGGTATGGCGAGGACTCGACCTGCCCCCTCTGCCCAGCTCCAGCGACTCTCAGGCATATAATGACAGGTTGCAAGACCAGCCTCTCACAAGGCCGCTACACCTGGAGGCACAATCAGGTCCTCAAGAGCCTGGCTGCAGCACTTGAGACCAAGAGGAGTGCAACCAATTCATTACCTCCAAAAACAAGCAATCCCGTCAAAACAACAACATTCATCCGGGAGGGACAGAAAAGGCTCAAGTATCCTCCTACAAATCTAGAAACTGGACACCTAGCCTGTGCCCGGGACTGGAAGATGCTTGTCGATATTGGCCAGTAACTCATTTTTCCACCTGAGATTGCTTCTACCAACCTTAGGCCAGACATGGTACTCTGGTCCCCTTCACGAAAGGCTGTGTACATCATAGAGCTCACAGTCCCGTGGGAAAACTCTGTTGAAGAGGCCTACGAGCGTAAGAAACTGCGTTACACAGAGTTGGCAGCAGACGCAACTCAGCGTGGCTGGAATGCAAAGGTCTGGCCAGTTGAAGTGGGATGCAGAGGTTTCGTGGCTTCTTCCATCATCAGGTTGCTGAAAGAACTTGGAATCTATGGACAGGCTCTGCAGCAGACCGTCAGAGCAGTTTCTCAAGCAGCTGAAAGAGGCAGCCAGTGGATCTGGATCAAACAGAAGGACCCTTGCTGGGCTATAACTTCATGACCCCCCACCCCCACCTGAGAACCCAATTCAGATCCCTCCAACTTGAGGAGGGCATATGAGGTATGCGGTCAGCTGTATGGCTGGCTCAGGGAAGAGGACGCCCCTGCCTTGCATAGTCCCGTGGGACATCTTACTTGGGCATGGGACACAAGCTAAGGCTTGATTACCCTTTAGCTGGCCACCTTTGATGAGGGTGTTTAGTGATTAAAGGCCGAAACACCCACTGATTCGAAGGCACACTACTGAGGATGTGTCCCAAAATTGACATCTTACCCCAGTCTAAGAAATAAACCTCCCATGCCACTCTGTCAACATCACGGCAAATCTCATGTGAGTGCATTCCATCTATTGGCACAATGGACAGTTTTTAACATCTCGTCCCGTGTTTTATGATTCTGGGTTATACCTGTTTAATACCTGGGTTATACCTGGGTAATACCTGGGTTATACCTGTTTAATACCTGGGTTATACCTGGGTAATACCTGGGTTATACCTGTTTAATACCTGGGTTATACCTGGGTTATACCTGGTTAATACCTGGGCTATACCTGGTTAATACCTGGTTAATACCTGGGTTATACCTGGTTAATACCTGGGTTATACCTGTTTAATACCTGGGTTATACCTGGGTAATACCTGGGCTATATCTGGGTAAGACCTGGGCTATACCTGGTTAATACCTGGGTTATTCCTGTTTAATACCTGGGTTATACCTGGTTAATACCTGGTTAATACTTGAGCTATACCTGGGTTATACCTGGTTAAAACTTGGTTAATACCTGGGATATACCTGGTTAATACCTGGGCTATATCTGGTTAATACCTGGGCTATATCTGGTTAATACCTGGGCTATATCTGGTTAATACCTGGGTTATACCTGGTTAATACCTGGGCTATACCTGGTTAATACCTGGGCTATATCTGGTTAATACCTGAGCTATACCTGGGTTATACCTGGGCTATACCTGGTTAAAACTTGGTTAATACCTGGGACATACCTGGGCTATATCTGGTTAATACCTGGGTTATACCTGGTTAACACCTTGGTTATACCTGGTTAATACCTGGTTAATACCTGGGTTATTCCTGAGCTATATCTGGGTTAAACCTGGGTTATACCTGTCTATATCTGGGTTATACATGGGCTATACCTGGGTTATACCTGGGTTATACCTGGTTAATACCTGGGTTATACCTGGTTAATACCTGGGTTATACCTGGTTAATGCCTGGGTTATACCTGGTTAATACCTGGGTTATACCTGGTTAATGCCTGGGTTATACCCGGCGCTATACCTGGGCTATACCTGGTTATTACCTGGTTAATACCTGGCGCCAGGTTAATTAACCTGGGTTATACCTGGGTTATACCTGGGTTATTCCTGGGTTTTATTTGGCTATACCTGAGCTATACCTGGGCTATACCTGGGCTATACCTGAGCTATACCTGAGCTATTCCTGAGCTATACCTGAGCTATACCTGAGCTATACCTGGGCTATACCTGAGCTATACCTGAGCTATACCTGAGCTATACCTGGGCTATACCTGAGCTATACCTGAGCTATACCTGAGCTATACCTGAGCTATACCTGAGCTATACCTGAGCTATACCTGGGCTATACCTGAGCTATACCTGAGCTATTCCTGAGCTATACCTGAGCTATACCTGGGCTATACCTGAGCTATACCTGAGCTATACCTGGGCTATACCTGAGCTATTCCTGAGCTATACCTGAGCTATACCTGAGCTATACCTGGGCTATACCTGAGCTATACCTGAGCTATACCTGGGCTATACCTGAGCTATACCTGAGCTATTCCTGAGCTATACTTGAGCTATACCTGAGCTATTCCTGAGCTATACCTGAGCTATACCTGAGCTATACCTGGGCTATACCTGAGCTATACCTGGGTTATACCTGGGTTATACCTGAGCTATACCTGGGTTATACCTGAGCTATACCTGGGTTATACCTGGGTTATACCTGAGCTATACCTGGGCTATACCTGGGTTATACCTGGGCTATACCTGGGCTATACCTGAGCTATACCTGGGTTATACCTGGGTTATACCTGGGCTATACCTGAGCTTTACCTGAGCTATACCTGAGCTATACCTGAGCTATACCTGGGCTATACCTGAGCTATACCTGAGCTATTCCTGAGCTATACTTGAGCTATACCTGGGCTATACCTGGGCTATACCTGGGTTATACCCTATCTTTTTGTTTTCTCATGATTTGGTTGGGTCTCAATGTGCTGCTGTCCTGGGGCTCTGTTTGTCTTTGTGAACAGAGACCCAGGACCCTTAGGGGACTCTTCTCCAGGTTCATCTCTCTGTAAGTGATGGCTTTGTTGTGGAAGGTTTGGGAATCGCTTCCTTTTAGGTGGTTGTAGAATTTAATGACTCTTTTTCTGGAGAGTTGATAATTAGCTGGTATCGTCATAAGCCATAATTGGGCTCTCTGCATGCATTATTTTGTGTTTTACGTTGTACTCAGAGGATATTTTTTTCTGAATTCTGCATCTCTCTCTCTCTCTCTCTCCCGATCTAAAGGACACACACATCCAGATTAGAGTTCCCGTTGATCAGTAGGACTGCAACAAAGCCGAGCAAAGTAAGTCGTTCAGCACTGTACAGCACAGTGGCGGATACTGCAGAGAGGAGGCATGAGGTCACAGCTCTCATTCAGCTTGTTGGATATCATTCTGAATAGAGACACAGCGAGGGAGAGAGGGAGGGGGTGGATGTGAAAGAGAGCCAGTGACTGAAAGTGTAAGAGGGAGAGGAAATGGTGAGATGGGAGAGGGAGAGACAAATATAGAGATTAAGAGAGAGAGAGAGAGAGAGAGAGAGAGAGAGAGAGAGAGAGGGGAGGGAGGGAGGGAGCTGCTGTTCAGCGTACATTTCCATTGATGTGAGCCATGTACAGTGTGAATGGATCACTCTCTTGCCTCAGTTCAACCCAGTCACACACACACACACACACACACACACACACACCGCCTCACTCAGTACCACATGGCCTGTAGTCACCTGGAACCTGGTCGTGTGTGTGTGTGTGTGTGTGTGTGTGTGTGTGTGTGTGTGTGTGTGTGTGTGTGTGTGTGTGTGTGTGTGTGTGTGTGTGTGTGTGTGTGTGTGTGTGTGTGTGTGTGTGTGTGTGTGTGACATGAAACATGCTCAGTGAGACTTGAAATGGTTGAACGGGAACTACAGTGTCAAGAAGAAATATGTGACCCCTTTGGAATGACCTGGATTTCTGCATAAATTGGATCATAAAATTTCATCTGATCTTCATCTATGTTACAACAATAGACAAACACCGTGGGCTTAAACTAATAACACACAAATTATTGTATTTTTCTTGTCTATATTGAAAACATAATTTAAACATTCACTGTGTATGTTGGAAAAAGTATGTGCACCCCCTAGGCTAATGACTTCTCCAAAAGCTAGTTGGAGTCAGGAGTCAGCTAACCTGGAGTCCAATCAATGAGACGAGATTGGAGATGTTGGTTAGAGCTGCCTTGCCCTATAAAAAACACTCACAAAATATGTGTTTGTTATTCACAATAAGCATTGCCAGATGTGAACCATGCCTAGAACAAAAGAGATCTCAGAAGACCTAAGATTAAGAATTGTTGACTTGCATAGAGCTGGAAAGGGTTACAAAAGTATCTCTAAAAGCCTCGACGTTCATCAGTCCACGGTAAGACAAATTGTCTATAAATGGAGAAAGTTCAGCACGGTTGCTACTCTCCCTAGTAGTGGCCGTCCTGCAAAGATGACTGCAAGAGCACGGCGCAGACTGTTCAATGAGGTTAAGAAGAATCCTAGAGTGTCAGCTAAAGACTTACAGAAATCTCTGGAATATGCTAACACCTCTGTTGATGAGTCTACGATACGTACTTGTTAGATATTACTACACTGTCGAAACTAGAAGCATTTCGCTACACTCACATTAACATCTGCTAGCCACGTACGTGTATGTGACAAATAACATCTGCTAACCATGTGTATGTGATCAATAACATCTGCTAACCATGTGTATGTGACTAATAACATCTGCTAACCATGTGCATGTGACCAATAACATCTGCTAACCATGTGGGGAAAAACAAATTCTGATTGGCTGGACCTTGCTCCCCAGTGGGTGGGCCCATGCCCTCTCAGGCCCACCCATGGCTGTGCCCCTGCCCAGTCATGTGACATCAATAGATTAGGGCCTAATGAATTGATTTCAATTGTCTGATTTCCTTATATGAACTGTAACTCAGTTGAATTACTCATGTTGCTATAAATGGAGAAATATAGTTAGTTCAGTATAGTTCATCTGGAGTCTGTGGCCAACTAACAAGAATTTATCTGAGTTTATCAATGCCTTCATCTAGTTAAAGGGTAGGAAGCATGAGTTTTTCCTCACCAATTTAACAACAGTATGGTCAAAGACTTAGTAACTTAGCTGTAGTTAGATCTGATTACCTAAAAGTACAAAAATTATGTTTGTTTCGGGGTTGTTACATATTTCCAGATAACTTCTAAACTACCTACAAATCACTATTTATCAACGTCATATGGAGGATCTACTCTGTGCTACCGAGTTTGTTTGCCACCTCATGCTCTTCGCAGACTTTGTGGCTGTGTTATATAGTGGGAACCTGTTAGCAAGCTAGAATTGCTAGGGCTAACGTTAGCAGGCTAGTAGGGCTAACGTTAGCAGGCTGGTAGGGCTAACGTTAGCAGGCTAGTAGGGCTAACGTTAGCAGGCTAGTAGGGCTAACGTTAGCAGGCTGGTAGGGCTAACGTTAGCAGGCTAGTAGGGCTAACGTTAGCAGGCTAGTAGGGCTATGGTAGGGCTAACGTTAGCAGGCTGGTAGGGCTAACGTTAGCAGGCTGGTAGGGCTAACGTTAGCAGGTTAGTAGGGCTAACGTTAGAAGGCTAGTTGGGCTAGCAGGCTCCTAGATTGGCAGAAAATGGAATTGAAGCTAGTGTTCATGAGTGCAAATGATCTGGTTTAATTTGAAGTTGTACATTTGAAGTTATTTTCTTTTGATATTTACACTATATGGAATAGCCTGGCTTGCTGGGTCCTCCATATTAAATCACACCCCAGAAATGAAAAATTCCAACATGAGTTTGTCATTCTTCTGGAATTCTGATTGGTTTTGTGTAATAACTCCAAAGATAGAAAAGTGAGATGTAACTTTGCATTGGGATTTTTGACGTGTGTACTAACGCAAATACATGTGGTTACCTTTATGCTTACCTACCCTTTAATCTGGAGTTTGTGGCCGAATAAGAGAGTTAATCTGAGTTGATTTTTTTATTTGATTTATTTCACCTTTATTTAACCAGGTAGGCTAGTTGAGAACAAGTTCTCATTTACAATTGCGACCTGGCCAAGATAAAGCAAAGCAGTTTGACAGATACAACGGCACAGAGTTACACATGGAGTAAAACAAACATACAGTCAATAATGCAGTATAAACAAGTCTATATACGATGTGAGCAAATGAGGTGAGATAAGGGAGGTAAAGGCAAAAAAAGGCCATGTGGCAAAGTAAATACAATATAGCAAGTAAAAACACTGGAATGGTAGATTTGCAATGGAAGAATGTGCAAAGTAGAAATAAAAATAATGGGGTGCAAAGGAGCAAAATAAATAAATTAATTAAATACAGTAGGGAAAGAGGTAGTTGTTTGGGCTAAATTATAGGTAAGCTATGTACTGGTGCTACAAGTTGATGAAAGCCTTGATCTAGTTCATCTGGAATCTGTGGCCAACTAATGAGAGTTCACCTGAGCTGCAGACTTCGTCCTTGGTAGAGAGTATGTGATTGGCCAATCCACCTTCAGCTTCCTGGGAACAGCTGTGTGTGTGTGTGCCTGTATCCATGCGTGTGCGTGCGTGTGTGGCCCACTGCTGTGGGGGGTGTGACGACAGATACACAGCACAAAACATGCAGCCAAATCTTGTTATCTGCCCCACTCTCTCTCGCTCTCTCTCTCTTTATATATATATATATATTTATAGAGTTATATCATGTCATAGCAGTACAGAACTATATGTCATAGCACTATAGAGGTATATCATGTTATAGCAGTATAGAGGTATATCATGTTATAGCAGTATAGAGGTATATCATGTTATAGCAGTATAGAGGTATATCATGTTATAGCAGTATAGAGGTATATCATGTTATAGCAGTATAGAGGTATATCATGTTATAGCAGTATAGAGGTATATCATGTTATAGCACTATAGAGTTATATCATGTTATAGCAGTATAGAGGTATATCATGTTATAGCAGTATAGAGGTATATCATGTTATAGCAGTATAGAGGTAGCAGTATAGAGGTATATCATGTTATAGCACTATAGAGTTATATCATGTCATAGCACTATAGAGGTATATCATGTTATAGCACTATAGAGGTATATCATGTTATAGCACTATAGAGTTATATCATGTTATAGCACTATAGAGTTATATCATGTCATAGCAGTATAGAGGTATATCATGTTATAGCACTATAGAGATATATCATGTTATAGCAGTATAGAGGTATATCATGTTATAGCACTATAGAGATATATCATGTTATAGCAGTATAGAGTTATATCATGTTATAGCAGTATAGAGTTATATCATGTTATAGCACTATAGAGGTATATCATGTTATAGCACTATAGAGGTATATCATGTTATAGCAGTATAGAGGTATATCATGTTATAGCAGTATAGAGGTATATCATATTATAGCACTATAGAGATATATCATGTTATAGCAATATAGAGGTATATCATGTTATAGCAGTATAGAGATATATCATGTTATAGCACTATAGAGATATATCATGTTATAGCAGTATAGAGATATATCATGTTATAGCACTATAGAGGTATATCATGTTATAGCAGTATAGAGATATATCATGTTATAGCACTATAGAGTTATATCATGTTATAGCACTATAGAGTTATATCATGTTATAGCAGTATAGAGGTATATCATGTTATAGCACTATAGAGGTATATCATGTTATAGCACTATAGAGGTATATCATGTTATAGCAGTATAGAGTTATATCATGTTATAGCAGTATAGAGTTATATCATGTTATAGCACTATAGAGGTATATCATGTTATAGCACTATAGAGGTATATCATGTTATAGCACTATAGAGTTATATCATGTTATAGCAGTATAGAGTTATATCATGTTATAGCACTATAGAGGTATATCATGTTATAGCACTATAGAGTTATATCATGTTATAGCAGTATAGAGTTATATCATGTTATAGCACTATAGAGTTATATCATGTTATAGCACTATAGAGTTATATCATGTTATAGCAGTATAGAGGTATATCATGTTATAGCAGTATAGAGGTATATCATGTTATAGCAGTATAGAGATATATCATGTTATAGCACTATAGAGTTATATCATGTTATAGCAGTATAGAGTTATATCATGTTATAGCACTATAGAGGTATATCATGTTATAGCACTATAGAGTTATATCATGTTATAGCAGTATAGAGTTATATCATGTTATAGCACTATAGAGTTATATCATGTTATAGCAGTATAGAGGTATATCATGTTATAGCAGTATAGAGGTATATCATGTTATAGCAGTATAGAGGTATATCATGTTATAGCAGTATAGAGGTATATCATGTTATAGCACTATAGAGTTATATCATGTTATAGCAGTATAGAGTTATATCATGTTATAGCACTATAGAGTTATATCATGTTATAGCACTATAGAGTTATATCATGTTATAGCAGTATAGAGGTATATCATGTTATAGCAGTATAGAGGTATATCATGTTATAGCAGTATAGAGATATATCATGTTATAGCACTATAGAGTTATATCATGTTATAGCAGTATAGAGTTATATCATGTTATAGCACTATAGAGGTATATCATGTTATAGCACTATAGAGTTATATCATGTTATAGCAGTATAGAGTTATATCATGTTATAGCACTATAGAGTTATATCATGTTATAGCAGTATAGAGGTATATCATGTTATAGCAGTATAGAGGTATATCATGTTATAGCAGTATAGAGGTATATCATGTTATAGCAGTATAGAGGTATATCATGTTATAGCAGTATAGAGGTATATCATGTTATAGCACTATAGAGTTATATCATGTTATAGCACTATAGAGTTATATCATGTTATAGCAGTATATAGTTATATCATGTTATAGCAGTATAGAGTTATATCATCCATAATAAACCCCAGGAAGAGTAGTTGCTGCCTTGGCAGAAAGAAATGGGGATCCATATTAAACCCCAGGAAGAGTAGCTGCTGCCTTGGCAGGAACTAATGGGGATCCATAATAAACCCCAGGAAGAATAGCTGCTGCCTTGGTATCAGGAACTAATGGGGATCCATAATAAACCCCAGGAAGAGTAGCTGCTGCCTTGGTATCAGGAACTAATGGGGATCCATAATAAACCCCAGGAAGAGTAGCTGCTGCCTTGGTATCAGGAACTAATGGGGATCCATAATAAACCCCAGGAAGAGTAGCTGCTGCCTTGGCAGGAACTAATGGGGATCCATATTAAACCCCAGGAAGAGTAGCTGCTGCCTTGGCAGGAACTAATGAGGATCCATAATAAACCCCAGGAAGAGTAGCTGCTGCCTTGGCAGGAACTAATGGGGATCCATATTAAACCCCAGGAAGAGTAGCTGCTGCCTTGGAAGGAACTAATGTGGATCCATAATAAACCCCAGGAAGAGTAGCTGCTGCCTTGACAGGAACTAATGGGGATCCATAATAAACCCCAGGAAGAGTAGCTGCTGCCTTGACAGGAACTAATGGGGATCCATAATAAACCCCAGGAAGAGTAGCTGCTGCCTTGACAGGAACTAATGTGGATCCATAATAAACCCCAGGAAGAGTAGCTGCTGCCTTGACAGGAACTAATGGGGATCCATAATAAACCCCAGGAAGAGTAGCTGCTGCCTTGGAAGGAACTAATGTGGATCCATAATAAACCCCAGGAAGAGTAGCTGCTGCCTTGACAGGAACTAATGGGGATCCATAATAAACCCCAGGAAGAGTAGCTGCTGCCTTGGCAGAACTAATGGGGATCCATAATAAACCCCAGGAAGAGTAGCTGCTGCCTTGGCAGGAACTAATGGGGATCCATAATAAACAGCTAGACACCAATATCACTAGACACCAATATCACTAGACAACTAGACACCAATATCACTAGACAACTAGCCTACAACTAGACACCAATATCACTAGACAACTAGCCTACAACTAGACACCAACATCACTAGACAACTAGCCAACAGCTAGACACCAACATCACTAGACAACTAGCCAACAGCTAGACACCAATAGGCTACTATTGTTTTACAGGCTACTATTGTTTTACAGGCTACTATTGTTTTACAGGCTACTATTGTTTTACAGGCTACTATTGTTTTACAGGCTACTATTGTTTTACAGGCTACTATTGTTTTACAGGCTACTATTGTTTTACAGGCTACTATTGTTTTACAGGCTACTATTGTTTTACAGGCTACTATTGTTTTACAGGCTACTATTGTTTTACAGGCTACTATTGTTTTACAGGCTACTATTGTTTTACAGGCTACTATTGTTTTACAGGCTACTATTGTTTTACAGGCTACTATTGTTTTACAGGCTACTATTGTTTTACAGGCTACTATTGTTTTACAGGCTACTATTGTTTTACAGGCTACTATTGTTTTACAGGCTACTATTGTTTTACAGGCTACTATTGTTTTACAGGCTACTATTGTTTTACAGGCTACCGGTCGGCCTATTGGAAGTTCATGGTCATTCTTATTTCCATTCATCAAATGGCGTGACTATACATGCAGTTTGGATGCTAGAATGATTATTTTAGAGTGATTTGTTTAAATATTATTATATATATATATTATATATTATTATATGATTGTCTTCATGTCACATTAAAAGGTAATACATTTTTACAGTTTAAATTACGTCTTTATTATTAGGCCTATAATATAATTTAATGTAAGTGCGTCCACCCAATACAGAGACCAGCTCTCCCCCCCATCCCCTCCATGGTGTAATTCATACTCTGCTGTCTTTAGAAGCACATTGGGGTGGGGGTGGGGGGGGGGTGTTCGGCGGTCGACGTCAGCGACCTTCTAGCCATCGCCGATCCATTTTTCATTTTCCATTGGTTATGTCTTGTCTTCCATCACACCTGGTTCCAATCCCGTCAATTACATGTTGTGTATTTAACCTTCTGCCCCCCCCCATAACAGTGGAGACAAAACTACAGATGTAGGATCTTAATTTGATCACTCTTTTGTTGCTGAGAATTTTTCTGCAAAGCAGCAAATGTACATTTGTAGTGTATTCGAAGTTTGTATTTGCCACATAAAAATGTCAGACTTGATTTGCCCTAATGAAACATTTTCTATTCATTATAATTCACATAATTAATATTTCCTGTTGTGTAGGATTATTTTCCTGCTGTAGTAAACTGTCTTAAATTAAGATTCTACATCTGCAGCCAGTTATGTAATGTTGTGTTGTAGGACAGCCGAGCTGACTGAATACTGCAGAGGCATTCAACTCACAGCAGTTGATATTGTTTCCACTGATTGCCAGCAGTATTTACATGAAAGGATGAAACTAAGTTCAAGGCGTTGTAGAGCGAGTGTCTTATAAAAACCCATTCTAGACACGGGCTCCTTGCGCTTTCTCGTCTGCCAGCTGCAGCATTCACCCAGCTATGCTAGCTAGCTGCGGTCAGCTTGGCTAAACACAAGGTCAGCACAGGATTTAGCCTACACATAGAACTGAATCAGCTGACCTTGTGACCATCAGCTGACCATGGAGAGTCAGTCAGAAGGGAATTCTTCAAAACTTTGTTCTCTCCATAGTGAAGCTAGCTTAGCTTACCTCACTGTACTCACTAATGCATTTGTTTGTTGTGTGATTGAATGGAAAAAGACACACCCACATCAAACCACAACCCCCCAGTTTGCCTTGCTGCTGCATTTCTTAAACGAGGCCAGATCAGGAAGTCCAGTTGACCTTTAAGTGGCCAGATCAGGAAGTCCAGTTGACCTTTAAGTGGCCAGATCAAGAAGTTCAGTTGACCTTTAAGTGGCCAGATCAGGAAGTCCAGTTGACCTTTAAGTGGCCAGATCAGGAAGTTCAGTTGACCTTAAGTGGCCAGAGGCAGACCAGTCCAGTTGACCTTTAAGTGGCCAGAGGCAGACCAGTCCAGTTGACCTCTAAGTGGCCAGAGGCAGACCAGTCCAGTTGACCTCTAAGTGGCCAGAGGCAGACCAGTCCAGTTGACCTCTAAGTGGCCAGAGGCAGACCTGTCCAGTTAACCTTTAAGTGGCCAGAGGCAGACCAGTCCAGTTGACCTCTAAGTGGCCAGAGGCAGACCAGTCCAGTTGATCCTTAAATGGCCAGAGGCAGACCAGTCCAGTTGACCTTTAATTGGCCAGAGGCAGACCAGTCCAGTTGACCTCTAAGTGGCCAGAGGCAGACCTGTCCAGTTAACCTTTAAGTGGCCAGAGGCAGACCAGTCCAGTTGACCTCTAAGTGGCCAGAGGCAGACCAGTTCAGTTGACCTTTAAGTGGCCAGAGGCAGACCAGTCCAGTTGACCTTAAAGTGGCCAGAGGCAGACCAGTCCAGTTGACCTCTAAGTGGCCAGAGGCAGACCAGTCCAGTTAACCTTTAAGTGGCCAGAGGCAGACCAGTCCAGTTGACCTCTAAGTGGCCAGAGGCCGACCAGTCCAGTTGATCCTTAAAGTGGCCAGAGGCAGACCAGTCCAGTTGACCTCTAAGTGGCCAGAGGCAGACCAGTCCAGTTGACCTTGGCCAGAGGCAGACCAGTCCAGTTGTGGCCAGAGGCAGACCAGTCCAGTTGACCTCTAAGTGGCCAGAGGCAGACCAGTCCAGTTTACCTTTAAGTGGCCAGAGGCAGACCAGTCCAGTTGACCTCTAAGTGGCCAGAGGCTGACCAGTTCAGTTGACCTTTAAGTGGTCAGAGGCCGACCAGTCCAGTTAACCTTAAAGTGGCCAGAGGCAGACCAGTCCAGTTGACCTTAAAGTGGCCAGAGGCTGACCAGTCCAGTTGAGTTTTAAGTGGCCAGAGGCTGACCAGTCCAGTTGACCTTAAAGTGGCCAGAGGCAGACCAGTCCAGTTGATCCTTAAAGTGGCCAGAGGCAGACCAGTCCAGTTGACCTTTAAGTGGCCAGAGGCAGACCAGTCCAGTTGATCTCTAAGTGGCCAGAGGCCGACCAGTCCAGTTGACCTCTAAGTGGCCAGAGGCTGACCAGTTCAGTTGACCTTTAAGTGGCCAGAGGCCGACCAGTCCAGTTGACCTCTAAGTGGCCAGAGGCAGACCAGTCCAGTTGACCTCTAAGTGGCCAGAGGCAGACCAGTCCAGTTGACCTCTAAGTGGCCAGAGGCTGACCAGTTCAGTTGCCGACCAGTCCAGTTAACCTTAAAGTGGCCAGAGGCAGACCAGTCCAGTTGACCTTAAAGTGGCCAGAGGCTGACCAGTCCAGTTGACCTTTAAGTGGCCAGAGGCTGACCAGTCCAGTTGACCTTAAAGTGGCCAGAGGCTGACCAGTCCAGTTGACCTTAAAGTGGCCAGAGGCAGACCAGTCCAGTTGACCTTTAAGTGGCCAGAGGCAGACCAGTCCAGTTGACCTTTAAGTGGCCAGAGGAAGACCAGTCCAGTTGACCTTAGGCAGACCAGGCCAGTGGCCAGAGGCAGACCAGTCCAGTTGACCTTTAAGTGGCCAGAGGAAGACCAGTCCAGTTGACCTTAAAGTGGCCAGAGGCAGACCAGTCCAGTTGACCTTTAAGTGGCCAGAGGCAGACCAGTCCAGTTGAGGCAGACCAGTCCAGTTGACCTTTAAGTGGCCAGAGGCAGACCAGTCCAGTTGACCTTTAAGTGGCCAGAGGCAGACCAGTCCAGTTGACCTTAAAGTGGCCAGAGGCAGACCAGTCCAGTTGACCTTAAAGTGGCCAGAGGCAGACCAGTCCAGTTGACCTTAAAGTGGCCAGAGGCAGACCAGTCCAGTTGACCTTTAAGTGGCCAGAGGCAGACCAGTCCAGTTGACCTTAAAGTGGCCAGAGGCAGACCAGTCCAGTTGACCTTTAAGTGGCCAGAGGCAGACCAGTGGCCAGAGGCAGACCAGTCCAGTTGACCTTTAAGTGGCCAGAGGGACCAGTCCAGGCAGACCAGTGGCCAGAGGCAGACCCAGTTGACCTTGGCCAGAGGCAGACCAAAGTGGCCAGAGGCAGACCAGTCCAGTTGACCTTAAAGTGGCCAGAGGCAGACCAGTCCAGTTGACCTTAAAGTGGCCAGAGGCAGACCAGTCCAGTTGATCCTTAAAGTGGCCAGAGGCAGACCAGTCCAGTTGACCTTAAGTGGCCAGAGGCAGACCAGTCCAGTTGACCTTAAAGTGGCCAGAGGCAGACCAGTCCAGTTGACCTTTAAGTGGCCAGAGGCAGACCAGTCCAGTTGACCTTTAAGTGGCCAGAGGCAGACCAGTCCAGTTGACCTTAAAGTGGCCAGAGGCAGACCAGTCCAGTTGATCCTTAAAGTGGCCAGAGGCAGACCAGTCCAGTTGACCTTTAAGTGGCCAGAGGCAGACCAGTCCAGTTGACCTTTGACCTTAGTGTGTCTTATCTAGTCAGAATAGAGAAATCACTACATAATAATAATAATATGTGATGTGAAATGTCAAATGATATTTTCTAGAAACTCTATGCCAAGTTAAACGAGATGTCATTTCACTAGTTAACGTTTCATCTGTCTCTTATACTTTATCCTTTTTTTTATGGAGACTTGTTGTTTGATACTTTCTTTAGATATTTTGCATCTATTTAACATTTTCAAAACATAATCCTTAGCCCTTTACACTCGTACCCACAAAGGGGTTGAAAATGGCCGATTCGGGCACTGATAAACACTGATATTGGAACGCAGTGGCTGTACAGTCAGAGCTCAGTGGCTGTACAGTAACATTCTATACATGAGGTCAGAGGTCAGTGGCTGTACAGTAACATTCTATACATGAGGTCAGTGGCTGTACAGTAACATTCTATACATGAGGTCAGTGGCTGTACAGTAACATTCTATACATGAGGTCAGAGGTCAGTGGCTGTACAGTAACATTCTATACATGAGGTCAGAGGTCAGTGGCTGTACAGTAACATTCTATACATGAGGTCAGAGGTCAGTGGCTGTACAGTAACATTCTATACATGAGGTCAGAGGTCAGGCTCTGTGCTTCACAGCTCTATATGGGTTTTGACTGACTGACGATCTGAACTTGAGCACTGCGCATCACAAGAAGCCCCCCATCCCCCCTGCTGATTGGGCAACTTCTGCTTAATGTTGTGTTGACAGAGTGAGGGACAATGCTGTACATTAAAGACGACTCCGTGTATTTAGAAAGATGAGACGTTGAGGATTATAATAAAAACACCTCCGACGTCATACAAGACAAAACACCCGTCCAAATGTGCACTTCACATTTCCCAAATCATAAAACTCATGTCGTATACAGCGTCAACGTTTATGATCACTGTGTTTGAGAGTACAGTCACAAGATGACATGGCGTCACGTCCTGGGTTGTTCTGAACACAAT
Organism: Oncorhynchus keta; assembly: GCF_023373465.1. NCBI lineage: Eukaryota > Metazoa > Chordata > Actinopteri > Salmoniformes > Salmonidae > Oncorhynchus > Oncorhynchus keta. The sequence continues at coordinate 55,099,963 of NC_068441.1, forward strand.
GAGCCTGTTTGTTTATTGTGAAGAAGATCTGCCGCGGCACACGGCACTCGTGACTCCAATCCAATGATGATCCGTCACCCCGAATTGCCTCGTTAAATCCTAACACTTTAAAAACGTATTGTATAACTTAGCTAGTCATGTTGGCGATGACCCCAGATTGAGATGCGGAATGATTTGCGTCAACAACAACAACAACAACAACAACAACAACAACAACAGTATGACGTGTGATGGCAAGGATACATGTTTGTGTTCCAAACAAAACAACTAGAAGAGTGCTTGTTCTAGTTCCTCAACGGCCCAGCTAGGAGAGCTCAAAAAAAGCACCTTAAATAGTTGAAGATTCTTCTTTGAAACAGAAAAGTGAAATGACTTAAGAGCAGTGTGCATGTTGAACAGGTGTTTGCCCTCTTGGAGACTGGCTAGTCCTCTCACTCAAACCCTTGTCATTTTTTGGTCTAATTTTCTAATAATTGTATAATAATCTACAAACTGTTCCCTTTCAATTGCTACCATGGTTATGCATTTCATGTTTCTTCTTTAAAAAACATTTCAATGTATCCCTATCCATAGGCCACGTGTCAAACTCATTCCACGGAGGGTTGAGTGTCTGTGGGTTTTCGCTCCACCCTTGTACTTGATTGATTAATTAAGGTTACTAATTAGTAAGGAACTCCCCTCACCTGGTTGTCTAGGTCTCAGTAAGGAACTCCCCTCACCTGGTTGTCTAAGTCTCAGTAAGGAACTCCCCTCACCTGGTTGTCTAGGTCTCAGTAAGGAACTCCCCTCACCTGGTTGTCTAGGTCTCAGTAAGGAACTCCCCTCACCTGGTTGTCTAGGTCTTAATTGAAAGGATAAAAAAAAACAGCAGACACTAGGCCCTCCAATCAAATGACCAAATCGCCCTCTAGTGGCCTCATGGATGGAATGTTATTAATATTTTTCATTATTTTTATTTTTATTTTTATCAATGCCTAAAATCCAGTGTTTCTATGTCAAACAGTTTTGTTATATTTCAGTCTCCTGTCATGTCTGTAAAGTCTAATATTGGAATGCACATTTTTAATTGAATACATTTGAACTCTATATCTGACGTGGTACAGGTGTCTTCTTTTATTTAAGCCCATAACCATGTGTGTGAGGTGGATACTTTTGTTTCAAAGTAGATTTGTTTAAGACTACCAAGATACACTCTGTGTAACCCTGATTTTGCCCACTGCAGTAAAAGGTTAAAGGGTTCCTGCTTCTCTACAGAGAGGAGAGAAGAGAATGACTAGGTCCCTTGTGGTCTGGTCTTGACATGGAGCCACTTTAATAGCATCAAGTCTTCTTCCCAAATGGCACCCTATTCCCTTGATGGAGCACTACTGTTGACCAGGTAGTGCACTACAAAGATAATAGGGTGCCATTTGGGACACATCACATCAATTGATTCCAGGGTGCACTTTAGGAGCAACCAAATACCCCCCCCTCCCCTTCCCCCCGATACACTGAACGTTCCTAATGATGTCATCCTAATGCTTTTCTAGGATTCTGGAGCGACTGGAAGAATATTGATTCAGCCCGTTATTCCATTATGGTGTGCGTGATTCTGAAGAAGCTAATAGGATGGTCATTGATCTAGCTGGCATCGACACACTGAACCTCCTCTCCACACTCTCAGGGCTGGGCATCTCAGGCTCTGCACACTATTGTATTGCATCCTACGTGGTGATGCCGCTCCCACCAGGTGACGTGGCGAGGATCGTTGTCTGCACCGCGTAGTCTCGCTACTGGTGTCCCCCAGGGCTCAGTTCTAGGCCCTCTCCTCTTCTCTCTATACACCAAGTCGCTCTGCTCTGTCATGACCTCACATGATCTCTGCTATCATTGCTATGGGGATGACACTCAACTAATTTTCTCCTTCCCCCTTTCTGACACCCAGGTCAAAAGGGTCAAAACCGAGAGGACTAGAAAAAGAGAATAGAAAAGGCTGGAGCCTCAGGGGAAAACACCCTGGTTGACTTGGAAACATACAAGACAGGAAACACAGGGATAAATACACTGGCACAGAGAGACAGGAAACACAGGGATAAATACACTGGTACAGAGAGACAGGAAACACAGGGATAAATACACTGGTACAGAGAGACAGGAAACACAGGGATAAATACACTGGCACAGAGAGACAGGAAACACAGGGATAAATACACTGGTACAGAGAGACAGGAAACACAGGGATAAATACACTGGCACAGAGAGACAGGAAACACAGGGATAAATACACTGGTACAGAGAGACAGGAAACACAGGGATAAATACACTGGTACAGAGAGACAGGAATAAATACATACACCGTGCGTGTCAAGGTTGTGCGCTACTGGTACTGGTACTGGTACTGGTACTGGTACTGGTACGAAGTCAGGTGCAGGAGAGCAGTGAGTTGTGATCAGGCGCGCTTTTATTTGTCACAAATAAATACTACTACTACTAATAATAATAATTAATAAAATCCTCCACAAGAAAAGTAAATAAAACGAAAACACGATATGTACATACAACGGGTCAAAATACGATACCGTCTAGCACACTAAACACGAAACAAAACATGTTCCCACAAAGACATGGGGGGGAACAGAGGAATAAATACATACAGTGTAGGGGAATGTAAACCAGGTGAGCAGGTGAACAAGACAAAACAAATGGAACAATGAGAAAATGGAGCGGCGATGGCTAGAAAGCCGCCGAACGTCGCCCGAGGAGGTGTCACGTCCTAACCTTAGTTCCTTTGTTATGTTTCTTGTTTAGGTTGGTCGGGGCGTGAGTTGGGGTGGGGTGGGCATTCTATGTGTTGTTCTAGTTTTGGTTTTCTATGTGTTTGGCCTGGTATGGTTCTCAATCAGAGGCAGCTGTCAATCGTTGTCTTCACTGATTGAGAACCATACTTAGGCAGCCTGTTTTCCCCACTTGATTTGTGGGTAGTTGTCTTCTGTGTTTGTGTGTCTGCACCAGACGGAACTGTTTGTTCCGCTTTGTTGTTCTAGTGTTCAGTTTCTTTATTAAATCTACCATGAACACCACGCTGCACCTTGGTCCTCTTCCTCTCCTTCCAACAGCCGTTACACCCAGTACTTTATTAAATCTACCATGAACACCACGCTGCACCTTGGTCCTCTTCCTCTCCTTCCAACAGCCGTTACACCCAGTACTTTATTAAATCTACCATGAACACCACGCTGCACCTTGGTCCTCTTCCTCTCCTTCCAACAGCCGTTACACCCAGTACTTTATTAAATCTACCATGAACACCACGCTGCACCTTGGTCCTCTTCCTCTCCTTCCAACAGCCGTTACACCCAGTACTTTATTAAATCTACCATGAACACCACGCTGCACCTTAAATGAACTATTGGAGTGGCCATCACAAAGCCCTGACATCAATCCTATAGAAAACTTGTGGGCAGAACTGAAAAAGCATGTGCAAGCAAGGAGGCCTACAAACCTGACTCAGTTCCACCAGCTCTGTCAGGAGGAAATGGCCAAAATTCAGCCAACTTATTGTGGGAAGCTTGTGGAAGGCTACCCGAAACATTTGACCAAAGTGAAACAATTTAAAGGCAATGCTACCAAATACTAATTGAGTGTATGTAAACTTCTGACCCACTGGGAATGTGATGAAAGAAATAAAAGCTGAAATAAATCATTCTCTCTGCTATTATTCTGACATTTCACACTCTGAAAATAAAGTGGTGATCCTAACGGGCCTAAGATGAAAAACTGAGTTAAAATGTATTTGGCTAAGGTGTATGTAAACTTCCGACTTCAACTGTACATACATACATACCATATACAGATAAATAAATACATACAAAAAAATTATACAAAAATGAACAGAAGTCACTGTAATGCAGTCTGGCACAAAGAGAAGATTGATATTGGAGACACAATTCACGATCTATATACACTGATTGTTTTTGGCTTTGTTTTACCGTTTTTTACAACTGCTTACACACGTTTTCAAAACTGTCTCCTTTTTTTTCAAATCTCTACACACAATTCCCAAGACTGCACACACAAAATGCAAAATGCCTCACATCCAGATGAGTAAATATGGTCTGAAGTACTGGATGTAGTGTTGCATACATACCTCTACAAAGTCATGTCACATATTCTTGACTCTGTCAGAGTTTCTCTCAAAATGGCACCTTGTAAAGTTGTTTCATCGTCACTCGGTGCCGTTAGAGGATGTGTTGTGTGGTGGACAGGCTGACAGCATTGATGTTGTTTCATCGTCACTCGGTGACGTTAGAGGATGTATTGTGTGGTCGACAGGCTGACAGCATTGATGTTGTTAATATATGCCCTCTTATCTCTCGAATCCTAATTGCATTGTTGGCCAAAACCATATTTATAATTGCAGTCTCTTGTCCATCTGTAAACAAGTGTCCTCGTCCTCCATGATGTCTTTGCCTTTCCACTCTGGACAGAATTCAAACACAGTATGTGTTCAGCATAGGAACTGTAAACAATGTACAACAAAATGTAGTACAGCATGATAACCAACCTCATTCATTCAATGCAGTGCAATAAATGGATGGCTTAGAGTAACCAACCTCATTCATTCAATACAGTGCAATAAATGGATGGCTTAGAGTAACCAACCTCATTCATTCAGTGCAGTGCAGTAAATGGATGGCTTAGAGTTACCAACCTCATTCATTCAGTGCAGTGCAGTAAACGGATGGCTTAGAGTTACCAACCTCATTCATTCAGTGCAGTGCAGTAAATGGATGGCTCAGAGTTACCAACCTCATTCATTCAGTGCAGTGCAGTAAATGGATGGCTCAGAGTTACCAACCTCATTCATTCAATGCAGTGCAGTAAATGGATGGCTTAGAGTTACCAACCTCATTCATTCAGTGCAGTGCAGTAAATGGATGGCTCAGAGTTACCAACCTCATTCATTCAGTGCAGTGCAGTAAATGGATGGCTTAGAGTTACCAACCTCATTCATTCAGTGCAGTGCAGTAAATGGATGGCTCAGAGTTACCAACCTCATTCATTCAGTGCAGTGCAGTAAATGGATGGCTCAGAGTTACCAACCTCATTCATTCAGTGCAGTGCAGTAAATGGATGGCTCAGAGTTACCAACCTCATTCATTCAGTGCAGTGCAGTAAATGGATGGCTCAGAGTTACCAACCTCATTCATTCAGTGCAGTGCAGTAAATGGATGGCTTAGAGTAACCAACCTCATTCATTCAATACAGTGCAATAAATGGATGGCTTAGAGTAACCAACCTCATTCATTCAGTGCAGTGCAGTAAATGGATGGCTTAGAGTTACCAACCTCATTCATTCAGTGCAGTGCAGTAAACGGATGGCTTAGAGTTACCAACCTCATTCATTCAGTGCAGTGCAGTAAATGGATGGCTTAGAGTTACCAACCTCATTCATTCAGTGCAGTGCAGTAAATGGATGGCTCAGAGTTACCAACCTCATTCATTCAGTGCAGTGCAGTAAATGGATGGCTTAGAGTTACCAACCTCATTCATTCAGTGCAAGTAAATGGATGGCTCAGAGTTACCAACCTCATTCATTCAGTGCAGTGCAGTAAATGGATGGCTTAAGTTACCAACCTCATTCATTCAATGCAGTGCAGTAAATGGATGGCACAGAGTTACCAACCTCATTCATTCAATGCAGTGCAGTAAATAGATGGCTTAGAGTTACCAACCTCATTCATTCAGTGCAGTGCAGTAAATGGATGGCTTTACCAACCTCATTCATTCAGTGCAGTGCAGTAAATGGATGGCTTAGAGTTACCAACCTCATTCATTCAGTGCAGTGCAGTAAATGGATGGCTCAGAGTTACCAACCTCATTCATTCAGTGCAGTGCAGTAAATGGATGGCTTAAGTTACCAACCTCATTCATTCAATGCAGTGCAGTAAATGGATGGCTTAGAGTTACCAACCTCATTCATTCAGTGCAGTGCAGTAAATGGATGGCTCAGAGTTACCAACCTCATTCATTCAGTGCAGTGCAGTAAATGGATGGCTCAGAGTTACCAACCTCATTCATTCAGTGCAGTGCAGTAAATGGATGGCTTAGAGTTACCAACCTCATTCATTCAGTGCAGTGCAGTAAATGGATGGCTCAGAGTTACCAACCTCATTCATTCAGTGCAGTAAATGGATGGCTTAGAGTTACCAACCTCATTCATTCAGTGCAGTGCAGTAAATGGATGGCTTAGAGTTACCAACCTCATTCATTCAGTGCAGTGCAGTAAATGGATGGCTCAGAGTTACCAACCTCATTCATTCAGTGCAGTAAATGGATGGCTCAGAGTTACCAACCTCATTCATTCAGTGCAGTAAATGGATGGCTTAGAGTTACCAACCTCATTCATTCAGTGCAGTAAATGGATGGCTTAGAGTTACCAACCTCATTCATTCAGTGCAGTAAATGGATGGCTCAGAGTTACCAACCTCATTCATTCAGTGCAGTAAATGGATGGCTCAGAGTTACCAACCTCATTCATTCAGTGCAGTGCAGTAAATGGATGGCTCAGAGTTACCAACCTCATTCATTCAGTGCAGTAAATGGATGGCTCAGAGTTACCAACCTCATTCATTCAGTGCAGTGCAGTAAATGGATGGCTTAGAGTTACCAACCTCATTCATTCAGTGCAGTGCAGTAAATGGATGTCTTAGAGTTACCAACCTCATTCATTCAGTGCAGTAAATGGATGGCTCAGAGTTACCAACCTCATTCATTCAGTGCAGTGCAGTAAATGGATGGCTTAGAGTTACCAACCTCATTCATTCAGTGCAGTGCAGTAAATGGATGGCTCAGAGTTACCAACCTCATTCATTCAGTGCAGTAAATGGATGGCTCAGAGTTACCAACCTCATTCATTCAGTGCAGTAAATGGATGGCTCAGAGTTACCAACCTCATTCATTCAGTGCAGTAAATGGATGGCTCAGAGTTACCAACCTCATTCATTCAGTGGAAATGGATGGCTCAGGTTACCAACCTCATTCATTCAGTGCAGTAAATGGATGGCTCAGAGTTACCAACCTCATTCATTCAGTGCAGTGCAGTAAATGGATGGCTCAGAGTTACCAACCTCATTCATTCAGTGCAGTAAATGGATGGCTCAGAGTTACCAACCTCATTCATTCAATGCAGTGCAGTAAATGGATGGCTTAGAGTTACCAACCTCATTCATTCAGTGCAGTGCAGTAAATGGATGGCTCAGAGTTACCAACCTCATTCATTCAGTGCAGTGCAGTAAATGGATGGCTTAGAGTTACCAACCTCATTCATTCAATGCAGTAAATGGATGGCTTAGAGTTACCAACCTCATTCATTCAGTGCAGTGCAGTAAATGGATGTCTTAGAGTTACCAACCTCATTCATTCAGTGCAGTGCAGTAAATGGATGGCTTGAGTTACCAACCTCATTCATTCCATGCAGTGCAGTAAATGGATGTCTTAGAGTTACCAACCTCATTCATTCAGTGCAGTAAATGGATGGCTTAGAGTTACCAACCTCATTCATTCAGTGCAGTGCAGTAAATGGATGTCTTAGAGTTACCAACCTCATTCATTCAGTGCAGTGCAGTGCAGTAAATGGATGTCTTAGAGTTACCAACCTCATTCATTCAGTGCAGTGCAGTAAATGGATGGCTCAGAGTTACCAACCTCATTCATTCAATGCAGTGCAGTAAATGATGGCTCAGAGTTACCAACCTCATTCATTCAATGCAGTGCAGTAAATGGATGGCTCAGAGTTACCAACCTCATTCATTCAGTGCAGTAAATGGATGGCTTAGAGTTACCAACCTCATTCATTCCATGCAGTGCAGTAAATGGATGGCTCAGAGTTACCAACCTCATTCATTCAGTGCAGTGCAGTAAATGGATGGCTCAGAGTTACCAACCTCATTCATTCAGTGCAGTGCAGTAAATGGATGGCTTAGAGTTACCAACCTCATTCAGTGCAGTGCAGTAAATGGATGGCTTAGAGTTACCAACCTCATTCAGTGCAGTGCAGTAAATGGATGGCTTAGAGTTACCAACCTCATTCAGTGCAGTGCAGTAAATGGATGGCTTAGAGTAACAAATGTTTATGCACTACTATGCAGTCATACGTATTTTACAGTACATTACTATAATGCTAGTCATTAGATAGTTGCATACCTGTTCTCATTTCTGAAGGTTCGAATTATGGACCCCAAATTGGGCTGGACTCTCAGTCCAGCCTCTCTCATGGTCAAACCGTGGTTGATCACATGATC